>NW_011341894.1:83366-101420 GCF_000735185.1 Notothenia coriiceps
CGCAGGCAAGCGACAACGCACGCCGCCGTGTGTAGGGGCCGTAATGGTGCGTTTCCACTAAAGCGTGGAGTGCGGTTTAAGTGTTTTTGGTTGCGTTTCCACTAGGCGTAGTTCCGGCTAGCTAGTACTTTTTCAAAGTTTTTCTGGCTCTCCAAAATCGAGGTTCTTTCCGGGGCAACAACCGGGCTGAACTAGTGAGAGAATCGCTGGCAACTACAACAAAATGAACATATTTTACCGTGATTTAATTGTAATACATGTTTCAAAATGATGCCAAAGTAACAACATACTGATACCGGTTAGTAAAAACCATGAATTAATGCTTTGACAAGTCTGCAGACAAGACGGCAGGCGAAAAACCTTTTAAAATGTGTGTTTTCTGAATGGAGATCGGCCTTAGCCGATCTCCATTCAGAAAACACACATTTTAAAAGGTTTTTCGCCTGCCGTCTTGTCTGCAGACTTGTCAAAGCATTAATTCATGGTTTTTACTAACCGGNGTCCAGTAGATTTATCAGCAGGGCAGAGTTCACAAACAGTGGATCAGAACTGCGGTGTTGCTGGAGCGCTCTGAGAAAATCCTGCACTGCGATCACAGGAAGATGTGTTATCTGTGGCAGAGCCCTATTAGAGGTTCAGCTACAGGAAGCATACTGTGCAGCCTCTCCCTTTCCGAAAATACTGTAGACATAACACACTCCGCAGCAACTCTAAACATGGTTTAAGTGGTGTGTGGGGAAGATAAGTAAAACAATCTCAAAGTTACTGAATAATACTTCGGCGGAAGCAGATTTGTTGTAATAAGTGGAAGCTCATACTTCAATATAGTTAACCGGCATTTCTTTTTGAAGGTTTTCTTTATGGTATTCCTTTGGTGTTTCACCAAAAGCTGTTTTAATCAATACTGTTGTATTAAGTTAAACCACTGTTGTGAAAGGGTTTGCTTCTAGTGACAAAACCAATAAGGGTGTATCTGTTTCCCTGATCTATATTGAGCGTTTAGCATCTTTAAATATTCTGCTATGGTTTAACACCCTGCAACTCTCACTTCTTGCTTGGCATTATCTGTAGGTGCTGTTTTTTCAATGAAAAGGCTTTAAAATAACTGTACTTAACTGAACTTATTTCCCTCAGGAGTTGATGGAGGCCAACAATAGAGTAAAAAATAAAGTGAGTATTAAAGCTTTTATCAGGTTGCCATAAACACGACTCCAAATGAATGCATTTTACTGTAACAACTTTCTGCTTGATATATAATTAAACAAATAAAACACATTAGCCCTGTTTATTTATTACATGAACAAATTGTGTTTTTAGCACCACCATCAGGCTCAACTGACATTTTGGGAAAAAATAATTCTCCTAATACTTATTACCATTTCCAGTGTCCTGTTTTTCAGTTTCAGCTAGTTACTTAGCCATTTTCTTTAAAGATTATTTTGGCTGTGTTTCAAAATGTTTTACTTTAACCAGTCTGTGCTCTCAGTTTGATATAATGTATGTAGCGATAGGGATTAGGGAGCATTGGGTATATTAATAGGATCGCAAGTAAGCAGCAATTCTCAGCAAATGTATGAATTTCTTTATTTCTGTCTCTTTCTTCAGATTTCTCCTTCTGAGAAGTTGCCATGTTCTCTGCCACCCCTCCCGCTGTATGAACAACCTCCCATCAGCCCTTTCACCAGTCCAGAAAACTCCACCCCGCCGCCTCTCCCACGCTCACCTTCAACCGCACTTAACGGGGAGCACAAGCCTCCTCCGCCCTCCTCGTCAAACAAAGGACCGCTGCCCAACAACAGTAAGACACACACAAACACACACTCACACACTCACACGCACGCACACACACACACACACACACACACACACACACACACACACACACACACACACACACACACACACACACACACACACACACACAGGCCATTGTGGCTTTTTAGTGTGAGATCTTTTGTTTAAGAAATATTTCTCCTCTCTCTCTCTAGATCAAAGCTCTGGCAAAAGTCCAGTGTCTCCAGGATTTCCTCAGCCACTGCGATTTACCCCTGATGGAGGCCCAAGCAAACTACGACCTGTTAGTATAAAAATTATTCAAGTGTTCTGTACCTTTTTTTTTTTACTTTGCTGTCAATATTTGTATATTGTGTGACAGTAAACTAATTATCTTTGGGTTTTGATACTGATAGTATTTGCCTCTATTGTGTTATATTTTACAGATTACTTCAATTTTTCAATAATGAAAGTAATGGATAGTAGCTCTGTATTAGTCAAAGTGTTTTTTTAACTGACTCTGAATCCCAATTATTATTTCCAGTCAGACTTCTGAGTTTTATTTTTTCAAGTCCCTAAACGTTTTTGGGAGAGATACGGTGTCTCAGAGCAGGCATGAACATAAAGCTGTTTCTCATATAAACAGAAAGTGGGCCATCTTACATATATTATGTTTTCCTTCACCCCTGCAGGTGCGTGCTGCTCCTCCTCCACCCAAACAGCACCCCCGCCGACCGCAAGAGAAGAGTGAGAAGACGGAGGAGGTGGAGATCACGCTGGTGTGACAGACAGTTAAGATGGCTGGCAGAAAGAAATGAAAACAGACGACAGACAGACGCATCCTAAAGGCTGGGGAACTAAACTGCTCTGAACTGAATTCAGCTCAAACAACACAATGTGAAGTAAACTGAACTGAACCACATCTGACGCCCACCCTCCATACTTTCCACATCTCTCATACTCAAGTTGAGCAGGAGAGCACAGAGATGGATGGAGGCAGAGGGTCCAATTGAATAATCTACGTATTCGCTTCCTAATGAAGTGCAGCTCTAGCCGCCCCCACGCGCCTCTCAACCCTCCCCCGTCCTTTCATTCTTGCCTTAAAACTTTACCTCATCGGACAGCAGACCAGAGCACACTGAAGAGGAGGACGAATGTTTAGAGACGGGGGGGGGTGGGAGGGAAAGGGAATGATAGGTTTGGCAAGTTTTTCTTTCATCTTGTTAGGTTAACTTCAAGACATTGTACTGGTCACCTCTCTGTACAGGATGATCATTCTGCTACATTTGAGAAATCTCCCATTTTTCACTGACTGCTTACAAATAATAATCAAACCTGTGAAAAGTTACAGAGCCCTGAAGTGACAACATGTAGTAAAGGGTTATAAACTAATCAAACTTAGAACTGAACACAAAGTGCCAGGTTTACTTAGTTCTGAATTAAAATTGATTATTTAAAGAAATATACAAGGTTATTAAAAGTTCCTCATAAAACATGAAAATTGCTTATATTGGAGCAAAAGAGATCGACTGTGTGGCTACCTAGCCTAAATGACAACACTGTTAGCAAAGCTAACCACCTTCTGTAGCTGAAGCGAATAACCCAAATAGTTGACTTCATGTGTCTGTGACATCACAGTATACACCCTTCTAACTGTAGCTAAAGCATGTTAGTAAAGAAGTTGCAACAAAGCTAGCTAGCTAAAGTATGAAACTTTAAGATTTGGAATTGTATCAGAAGCAAAGTCACAGACAGCTACAACATGTTGAGGATCGATGACAGCATAAAATAACAATTATTTCCACTGTGCTCAATGTAGAGTAAGCTTGATGAGATAAAACTTGCCAAACGTGTCATGATTTGGATTGAAGTTGGGGTTGAAGTAAATGGACAGAGAAACTGGGTGGTGTGTGGACGCAGTGTGTCCCCCTCGCCAGCCCTTCCCTCACCATATATAATCCTTATCATCATACGTATTCAATGTGTATTAGTACAGTACATTACTGTTGTCATAGGAATGTTCATATAGACTAACTGAGCTGATGGAATACCATGTCTGATATGTAGTGGAAGTTTTATCCTCATTTTATACCGAAAGGGCATTGTAAATACAGTATGAAGGAGAGATACGAGAGTAGGAGGGGTTAAGGGGATGAAGGAACAAGAGAGAAAAGGGAGGCTGGATCCTCCTCTCTGCTCCACCTCTCTTCCCGCCCTTCCTTTCTTTCTCTTCCTCTTTCCTCTAATGTCAATTTTGTCCATTTGCAGTCAGTGTGAATTGGTGGCTATCATATACACAAATCAAGTTACATTATATTACGCACACATTGCTATATCTTTCATTCTGTGAGCATCAGTGGGCTTATATCGCTGGTTGGTTTAGGAGGAGGCTGATGATGTGTTCGAAAGCACAGACATGTTGGCGTTCACTCTGTGTGGTGACAAAGATATTTTTTGAGATGATATAGACACTGATCATGTTTAGGTCAGGCGTTATGAATCACAGAATGAACTGTAAAGGTTTTATCCCTACAGATCATACCTCCTCTCATGTTGATTTTGTTCATGTATGACACTGATCACTTCACCTATAACCTTTAGTTGACACGCAATACATTCACAGGTATTATTTGTTCTGTTGGTGTGCTACGAAACAGCAGAAAAAACATCCATAACAACAAATGGACCTTTAACATTTCCAACTTGGTATCATCTTTATTTGTATTTGATAAAAGGTGGTAGGAATTGAAAAAAAAAAAATACATTGCCCATAATGGACAGAACTAGCAAACGACATTCAAATGGAGCTAAGTACAATTCCGTTGTGTTTTTTTTACTTAAAGTAAACAATCTTCCCCCTTAAATACCCGTCAAGCCTTTAAAACCCCTTGCCTAAAGGGCAGCGTAGCACTTTTATTTATTTGTACCTTCCCTGGAGAGTAGCAGTATCTTAAAACAGTATCAGCATGAATGGAAAGACTCTGATGAATCACTGCAGTTTAATACAGAAATCAGAGTACTTCTCTTCATTCTGATTCTGTCTCGAATGCTTTTTATTTCAGTGTGACTGACGACTCTTTTATATATATATATATTCTCCACTCTTCCAAAGAGACAGAGAGAATATTGTGGAAAATGTTATTTGGTGTTTTTCTAAACTTAGAAGAAAAAAACGACATGATCATAGTAAGTGATGTTTGATACTTTGAGAGAATGTGGTTTTATGGACTTAAAGAGGACCCATTTGCGTGTGCTTGTTAAAGAGGAGAGCATCGGATCTGTGTTTGACTTACACACTCGCGGTTTGATAGAGCGTTCACATTGAATACATCAGATTCATAATGACAGAATGGACTTTAAGCTTGCTTGCTTTTCCAGTGTGGTGTTAATGTACAATATTGCTACATATTGCAACACATTATTAAAGGGACCTCCTCACAGCTGGAAACAATTAGATATAGTTGTACCCTGTTGTGAGACAGCTCTAGAAATATGTCAAAACAAAAAAGGACAGTATTCAATCTCTGGTACTTTCTGATCTGTGCTCAATCTGATTGGTTTCCCATTTGCAAAGTGGAATTATGTTGGATTGAGAAAGCTGATGCCAGAAATCAAGACGGAACTAGAAACAACATTTTCTGCAGCATCCACACCTCACAAAGTTAAGCTTTCTGGAATAAGCTACAGTGCTCCACTGATGTTGTAGGAACTGGTTTCGACTCGTGACTGTGGTCAAGCTTCTCCTTCAGCTCTCATTTAAAATAGTTTTCTAACTTTGTTTGAAATGTTTGGTTTTACGGCAGCCTCTCACAGAACTTCACACAATAAAAGCTCAATCAGTCTTTCTATCAAATACAAAATGTATGACTTCCGTTGCCAGTTACCCCTTTGATCAGGATGATGTTCCCTTTTTGACAGTCCCTTTGGTCCACTACAGTGTTGAATTATTTGTTATGAGCCTGTTTTTGTTTTTTATGTATTATATAATTATTTTATGTTTCATCCTTCGATTTGGCGCAGCTGCACAGCTGCTGTTTTAAACGACGTGGTGGAGCAACTGGCCTTCTCTCTTCAGACTGTTGCCATGGTGACAATAATATGCAGGTGCAAAAGTCTTTCTGCATATTATTATTGGCTGTACAAAAAAATAAAGTTTGTATTTATTGTGTACAAATGTTAATTAATAAAAAAATATTGAAAGTTGTTTTTGTGATCACTTCTTTTATTTCTGTTGTGTGGTTGTTTGTAATGTTTTGCCTTCCTGTAACTAATTGTGTGTGTGTGTGTGTGTGTGTGTGTGTGTGTGTGTGTGTGTGTGTGTGTGTGTGTGTGTGTGTGTGTGTGTAGTCTCTGGAGGTGGGTGTGATCATGATGACACACTTTATAAACACCCGAGGCCAGAGTTTCTTGAGTGGAGCGGGAAGTAGAAGGGAAACAACAGCGCAGAGCAGCAAAGCAGCAATTGGTCACTTTTATGTGGGCCATTGAACATGTTCATGCCAGAAGTTTTAGCTTTATTTGCTTTATTTTAGCAACTTCCCAACTCTTTCTCTGAAAACAAATGGACTGGTCAACTTCAAATTCCACCTGTGTGAAACTCTATCTGTGCTCCAACCCTGAAGGTACAGTATGAAAAGAAACCAATGCCTGAATGTGTTGTTATGTTTCTGAAGGTTGTTGTGATCAGATGTTGTTTGTGTTTATGCTCTGTACAGATAGCGTGGTGGAGCGCAGAGCTCTGAGAGAGAGTGTGTTTCCAAAACTTAGAGAGCACTGCAGACACACACTGGGACTGGATGTCAGGGTCAGTACACACTTATCTTTCTAAATGTGTATGTGTGATGCGTGTTGTGTATTTCAGATGCAAAGGTATTAGTGTTGTCGTGATGGCTTTTACAGAAGGAGGAACATTCAGCTGTGGTCTAAAAGGAAACAATGTAACTAACTTGTTTTTTAATTTTTAAACAAAAGTTGCATTTATCAACTGTTTTCAGTGATGTGTCCCAGGTAGTTTGATTTTTCTAACCTGATGATATTCAAATTTTCATTAACAATTCCTTCATAGAATATTGTTTACATTCATTTGTGTAATTGTTTTGTTCTCAAAATGTTGAACATAATGAAGCTGATATGGATTCAGAGGTGAAGGTCCTGAGTAAAACTTGTATGGTCTGATCAACACTCATTATACACAGAAATATGAGTTTTCTAAAAGTGTGCACCCAAAAGGATATTTCCTCTCAGTTGGCTTATTGTTATTGCACTATTGCAGACTCCTCCTTGTAAAACACACTGAGGGACATCGTTTCATGTCAACATTGGAATACAAAAGCAACATTATTTGGTAGCTTCCAAGGAAAAGAGATGAGCAGCTGTAAAGAGATGAGCAGCTGTAAAGCGACTCGGTGCGTAATGTGTCGATGAAATTGCCTCAGGCTCTTCAACCAGCACATTGTGCCGTCTCTTTTCAGCAGCATGTGTAATTAGAGAAAGGGAAGAGTATCATGTGTTTCTGAGCCACCACCTGTCCCGATTGTGCTCCTCTCTGTGTGCTTTTCACAAACGGATTATCAGTCATCTCTCCTCTCGAGTGTTTTAATTATTCGTGTGTGTGTGTGTGTGTGTGTGTGTGTGTGTGTGTGTGTGTGTGTGTGTGTGTGTGTGTGTGTAGGTGTTAGACCCATTTGAGTCCAGTGACTCCAGTAGTTGGCCAGAGGAAAACAGCAGACAGCAGCTGATTGAAGAATGCAGAAAGAGCTCCTCAGGACCTTTTTTACTGGTAAATAAATCCCCAGATTTAATGTAGTCATCTTGGGTCCCCCTCGAGCATCCTGGTGTTTTAAAAAATAAAACGTAATTGAATCATAGTTTGAGTAATACCACAGCCATGAGGCACTATTATACACTGTCATTAAATCAGTCCCTGTTGAGCTTTTATAAATCCATAAACACCCATTTGAGTGTGAATGAATCTGTGCTGAAAGAGGAATCCCATAATGCTGTTCGTTCTGTGTCCATGTGGTGGCGCTGCAGGCTCTGGTAGGGCATCAGTATGGCTCAGCAAGTCTGCCTACCCAGGTGGAGGTGTCCGACTTCCAGCTGCTGCTGCAGGAGGGTCAGCGGGCGGGGGTCCGCACCCAGGAGCTGGAGCAGGCGTACCGGAGGGACGAGAACACCCTCCCCCCCTCCTACTGCCTGAGACCTCCACACAGACCCACCTGCTGCCCTCAGGTGGTCACACTCAACCTCAGAAATACATGATTCATTTTGTGTCTTCATTAGGATTCAATTAAATTCAGATTTCTGGTTCATTAAAAAAAAAAAAAGGGGGGGATTACTAGCAGGATTACAATGGAGCAATGAATGCAGAACAATCATTTGAAGCACATGCGCACATGACATTACACAGTCTACAGTATACCATCCTAACCGTGTTGTATGTGATCATATTTTAGATATCATTTACCTTGATTAATAACATTTCTATATTTTCTAAACATGTGTTACTACAACTGTTAAACTCTGGGGCTGTTCCTATCTGTGTGTTGTTCAGGAGGTGGAGGCAAAGGAGGAAGAGGAGACTCCAATGACTCCTAAAGAGGAAGAGTTAAGGAAGGTGTTTCAGACTATTGTCAGTCTGTGTGTTCAACACGGTGTTATGAGCCCAAAGACAGCCAATAGCTACTGCAGGTCAGGTGAGATATAATGTACGTCAGTGAAGGAGTTTTTCTGGATGTTGAGATATCATTTAATATGTGATTTGCTGCTTCTCTACAGCCCTCGATGCAGATCTGAGGTTTGCTCTGGACACCCGTCCTGATAATGAGATCATCAGACGCTGCCTGGTTTACGTCCACAAGGTCATCAATGCAAAAGGAGAGACAAAGAAGAGCTGTATGAAGTCACCTCCTCAGCAGCAGTCAGAGGTGAGTGTCATTATTGTCTCTGCATTTCTGCAAGAAACACAGCACTTTCATCCACACACATTTCAAATGCTTTTTTCCTTATTTTACAAGTTTTGGAAGGAGACATCTTCTCTAACTGCTGATCATGTGGCAGATTTGCCTTTCAGAAACCAAATGTTATCACCATTGTTTTCCAGAAGGAGCAGGTGGGGCCTCCCAGAGATGTTCATAGCCTTGCTGAACTAAATAACAAACAGTTTAAAGGAAAAGTTAACGTAAGCTTATAGATCCCCACTACCATAGAAGGACATCAAAGACATCAAGCATTTTAATTCAAGTAAAAGGGTTAGAGATGTGAGTCATGCACATGTTGACGTGGGGAACATGCAAAAAAAAGTGCTCTCTGCCTCTTTCAAGTAAGTAGTACTTAGAGAAAGATAAACATGACTTGTGTTATTGAAAGCATCAAGATGTGCTTAGAATATCTATGTCTATATCTATCAAGGTACATACATTAGAGTCTGTATTAAAGCTAGAAAATAAATACAGAAATTAATAATAATAACTTTTTCCTTGTGCTTTTTTGTTAGGCTGCTACCTTTGACCTAGGGACAACACCCACTGATGGACAACTGTTCTCAGAGCTTTGTGACCACTTCCTGCCTGGTCTCATCGGTTCCTCCCAGCTTCTGGTCTACACCACGGCCACAGAGTGTGACCGTCGATATGGTTACACGACAGCCAGGAGGCGGGGCTATGCCGAGTCTCTGTGCCAACAGGTGTACTGCGACCTTGTGGGTTTGATTGACAGCTGGAACATCTCACACAGCAGCGATGGCTCTCAGCACAGCGATGCTTTGGCTAGAGAGCAGGCCGAGCAGCAGGAGCTGTGTGACTCGCTGTCGAGGTTATATAATGTCATTCGGCCTGAGGAGGAAGAGGTCAGGAGGAGGTCTTTATCTGTTTTCTAAACACAAAAAGCAGCATTAACATATTGTCTTTGTATATACTTATTGTGTAGATATAGACACTTCTGTTTTATCTTTCCTTTGACATTGTAAAGGATTAAGAGCTGAGGAGATCTCTTCTCAGTGAAATAATTACTTTACAAATGAGTAAATGACGTGTTATAACCAGTTTAAATGTATTTTGGGGATACTGTTTGGTCTATTTTTCCTGTGAAATTGTGATGTAGACAACTTTTTAAGGTGCCATGCATTAAAGGAGAGTATTTGTATTTGCTGCAGGTCAGAGCCTATGTGGAGCAGAGTGAGCGGCAGCGCCCCCTAGTGGTGACAGGAGGCCCGTGCACAGGAAAGACAGTTCTGATGGCTCACTGTGCTCAACAGGTCAGTGGACTGAAGTGAAATGGGAAACTCAAATAAGGTTTTAATTCCTGCCAATCCCAATTCATATCCAAAAACAGATCAATTAATTATGAACAGACAATAGAGCACACGTATTTATAATTAAGGAGGATGAACACATAGTCATTTAGAGTAGAGTTTTTCATCCTTTTCCAATAATTAAATGTAGGCTACTTATTTTTTGCTTTGAAGGTAGGGTAAGTTTGAGAAACCGGCTCGAGATACACTTTTTGTTATATTCCATGGAACGCTCTTAACATCCCGATAGCAATGAATATCTTAAGTGCTTTGACAAAAAAATCCATAAAAATATGTCATCTGTGGAAGCCGTAGTACTGTAAAAAGACCAATCATCTGAGCCGGCCCGGCTAAAATAATTGGATGGCCTACCTGCCTGTCAGCCTTCCATCTGTGCACAAAGTTATCTCGTGCCCTCATTGGTCATGTGCGCGTTCGTGTGTGTTGGAGAAGGGGCTCTGTCAGGAAGTGGCAGATTTTTTCCAGCTGTGTATTTTCAAATGACCTACCCCACCTTTAAGTACCCCAAAAATGAAAATAAATAGTAAATGAATCAATAAGTTAGTGACAGAAATTATTTGCAACAATTTTTATAATCAAAAAACTCATTTTCCGTAAGACAACAATGCCTATCATTATGAAGTGTTAGTCTTTTATATGAAGTATCAGAAATATAGATGTTTTACTGTATACTGAATACTGTAGTTGGGTTTTGTACTGTCACAAAGAGAGACATTTGAATACATTAAATTGGGTACAACTTTGAATTGTGATTTTCCCTTATTGACATCATATTGACCAAAAAATATATTGACTCATCATGTCGAATAATTGCTTTATTAAATACAATTTAGAGTTAAAGAGAAATGTTTCTTGTAGCTTGAAGCTTTATCAGAATAAATCATCTATGGCTAAATCTTGAATTTCAAATAAAATAAATACAACGTAGCAAAAAAAAATCTGTACTATATGGTTTGGCTAAAAGGTATATAAGTGTTTTGTCTCCCTCCACAGATTAAGTCGTGGCTACCAGACTGTGATCCTGTGGTGGTCACTTATTTTTGCCACCTATCAATAAACCAGTCCCCCAAGCACTTGTTATCGAGCCTGTGTTATCTAATTGCCGTGAGATATCACAGCGAATCTTCCTCTGAGCAGAATCCCAACTACTTTGGTGATCCTAGCTGTATCACTCAGCCCTGGGAATACAACACTAACTGTAGCTCATCACCCGACATGTGTGTATCTGAGCTTAAAGAGCGTCTCACATCCCTTCTCTCCTCCATGCCCTCTACCAAACAACCTCTAGTTCTGATCCTTGTTGGCCTGGATCTCATTAAAGGCAACTTTGGAAGTGAATTCCTGGACAGCCTCCCCTCCCCTCTTCCTCACAGCGTCAAACTCATCCTCACAGTCTCCTCCAACCAAACACAAGTCCTGCAAGCCTTTAAACCACAGAGAAGTCCGCCTCAGAGTGTGTCAAAGGGTAGTGAGAAGGAGTTGGGATATGTGTGTGTTCCGATGGGACTGGTGGACAGGAAACAGTGTGTGAAGATGCTGGCAACACTTCTGAGCAGTTCAGGGAGGAGGGTGACTTCAGGACAACAGGCGCTGGTGAACCAGGCGCTGACTTCCTGTCGTCTGACTCTCTACGCTCGACTCCTGCAACCACACACCTCGCTCTGGCACTCTGGTACGACTAATACATTGAACAAACACTCTTTAAGGATAAGAATTCTATATTTTTACTTGTAGTCATCAAAGCCCAAGACAATATCAAAACAAGCAATGCATTAATCCGTCTCTGAATATTTTCCTATCTCCCTACCCTGTATGGGGTATTAAGCTTCAAACTCTGTCTGTTTTTATATCTTTAGAAATAGGTAACACATGTAGTTTCATTCTTCTGGATTGTACTGTATTTTATTCAGCACATTTCATGTGTTATATGAGAAAAGATGGGGTGACATTTGCATTATTTACATTGTGATATAAAAAGTTTGAAATGCATTATAAGGATTACATGAATTCAAATGCATTTATTTTCATTTCTATTAAAAAATGTTAACAACATTAATCACAGTGACACACAAAATAAAGTAAGGGACAAAAGGGATACAAAAAAAGAGAATAGAAAATAAAATGCTTGAATGCTTTAGGATATTGTGTTTTTGTTGCCTTTCAAAATAATGATAAAAACAAATGTTATGCTGTTAAGTGCAACACAAGTTTTCCAGCCATCACAAATAAAAAAGAATTCGATTTTTGAATAATAAAAACCGTCTGATTATATTTCTCTCTTTCTGTCCCTTTTAATTCCCTCCTCATCAGATTCAGATGTGACTGAGTCTTCTCTCCCTGATGGCGTCCATTCATCTATTTCTGCATTTCTGGATCACCTGGAGCAGAAGCATGGCCCCTTTATCGTAACTCGGGCCCTCTCTCTCCTCTCCCTCTCCAGGACGGGGCTCACTGAGGCCGAGCTCGCAGATCTGCTGTTCTGTGATCACAAAGTGCTGACTGCGCACGTTCCACAGGATGGAAGCCTTTCCTGCGATATGAGGGTGCCACAAATTGTTGTGGAGAGACTTCTACTAGATTTGAAGAGCTTCCTCATTAGGAGGACAGTTGCAGGGTCACATGTTTTGTCCTGGGTAAGCAGGCATTTCAAGCTGGTGGTGGCTAAGAGATATTTAGGCTCTCAAGAGGTGAGGAAGGAGATTCATTTGGCATTGGCGGACTATTTTAGTGGCAGATTGTCTTGTGGGGGTGCAAAACCACTTCTTGTTAAGCAGACATCTGCACCAAACAGGATCTCAGGGAAAATGGGAATACACATTGACAGGCAGCCATGCAGCCAGCCGTTTGTCTTTCCCCTTTCTAACAAAAACAATGGCCGGGTGAACTTGAGGAAGGTCTTAGAATTGCCCTACCACTTGCAAAAAAGCAGCAAATGGGGGGAGTTGGAGCACGGGCTGTTAATGTCTTTGAGGTTTCACCAGGCTATGGTTCAAGCAGGACTCCTGGGAGATTTGGTAGCCATGTTAGAGGATGAGGAGGGGTCACACCACTTCAGTTTATTAAGGGAAAGAGCACTTCTAGCAAACATATTGAAGTCTTGTGCTTGCTTGTTGCAGAGCTCCCCCCTTCAGCTGCCCTCAGTGATGGAGACAAGCCTCCTCCCTTACCTGGAGGTGTTTCCTGCCCTCGAAGGTTATGTCGGTAAGATGAGACAGGAGAGGAGGGACAGAGGAACAGGATTAGGAGTAGCACTTTTCCCCTCTCCTTCATCTGTTCCCTCCATTCAGTGTTTGAAGCGTGATGCCAAAACTGAGGGTGTCTCTGTTAGAGAAGCAGCTGGGACAGAGAGTGGGATGGTCACAGAGATCATGGATGATGGCGAGGCTTGGGTTTGGAAAGGCTCTGGGTGTGAGATAGTCAAACTATCACTGAGCTGCGAGCAGAAGGAGATGAAGTTTGCAGGCGTGAAGAGCAGTGGTCATTTCCTGCTTCTTTCAACACAATGCAACAAGCTTTTCCTGTGGGATGTGTCTGGCCCAGAAATGTTTCTGCAGGTTGAAGACCCTTTGAAAACAACAGTGAACGAGGTTGAAGGATTTGTTGCTGGTCAGAACAAAATATTTCTCTGGTGGAAAGATGAGTGTTTTGTGAGTGTGTTTGACGTCTCCAGTGAGATTTTGACTAATTTCCAGTGTCAGAGCTGTGTGACCTGCTTGGTTTGCTCCTCTAATGGCTTTTACATGTACTGTGGGCAGGAGGAAGGCACAGTGTCCATTTTTGACACCAACACTGGCAGCCTCCTAGGCAGTTGTTCAAGCTCAAACCACAATGCAGTTGCATTGATAATCCTGTGTGAAGAAATGTGGGAAATGGCTTGTGTTGACAGGACAGGGGGTGTATCCCTATGGGATGTAGCAGCCAAAAGAAACCCACCAAGACTTGTCACAGAAAGCTTTACTGGGGGTAAATCTAATGACATCCTTAATATGGATTACTCACATGAAATCCACACATTACTGGTGTGTCAATCCCACCAAGTTGCACTGTGGGATACCTGTGACTGGGAGCTGTGGGACCAGTTCCTTGCTCCGCAGGGGAAGATATTCACTCAAGCTGTACTATCCCAGGATGGCCACCTTTTCCTGGCTTTGTTAGACGCCTGTCCCCTGGTGTTGGTGTGGAGGGTCAGCACAGGAGAGTGTGTTCTCTCTTTAAAAGTAAACAACCAGCCTTGGAAACTCATCAAAACGGCCTCAGATGTTGTTTGTGTCACTCTTGATGGTTTCTTGACAGTGTGGGACTCCGGGATGATAGGTGTTGCAGGTACAGCTCCGAAAATGGGGTGTGGAGTAAAACAAGTGATGGTTGAACAGACAGGAGAGTGGTTCTACACCTCTGATGGGTCGGAGACCGTGTGGAGATGGAGATTAGAAACAGGTCTTCCACACGATAACTTCCTTCATGATGGTCCTGTAGAAAAACTTCGCCTTTCCCCAAATAACTTCCATCTTGTCACACTCTCAACAGGGGAAATATACGTTTGGCTTACAGAAACAGGGCAGAACATCCTGCGTATGAGTGGCAGCAGAGCCACAGACATCCTGATCACCCCCAACAGTAACTTTGGGGTCAGTATTTCTAAACGGGGGTTGTCTCGGGTTTGGAAGCTGGCACACGGGAGCATTGTGTGCAGCATAAACTCGTACCTATCTGACGCCCAGGTGTCTCCTGAGAGCACCTTCCTTATTGGCCTTCGACGGAGAGACCTGTTAGCTGCCAGTCTGTGGTCGGGCTCCATCAGCAAGCGCTTCTCCTGCATAGAGAGCTCTGAGCATGTTGTTGCTTTCCACACACTTTCAGACCATCCAGACTTTGTGGTGGTGATGGCGGCTTCAGGAGCAGTGTACACCTGGAAGGTAACAGAGGACACCCTGTGCAGGCACTTCCAGCTGCCTTATAGCTTTCAGTGTCAGCCACAAGACTTCCAAATGTCCCGTGATGGGAGCTACGCCCTGCTGTCTACTGACGATGAAGCCATCAACCTCTTAGACTTATCTCAGATCAGACTGTGCTCATTCAAGGCTGAGGGTCCTGTCATTAAAGCTTGTTTGGATACAACTGGATGCTATGCTGCCTACATATCTCAACCCAGCACCACTGTGGAGAAAAACTGCGGCTGCTACGTGCACGCCAGGCCAGTCCTCACGGTTGTACGACTCGCAGACGGGGAAAGAATAGGTAGTGTGTGTCTGGATAAGAATCCGTTGACTCTGGTTGTGTGTGAGCGGCAGTTTGTGTTTGTGGGATTTGAGGACGGGTCTGTAGGCGTGTATTCAATTGTAGATGTTGAGGTCACTGGGGAGGAGTTTGTTGGGTGCAGGGAGAATTTGAATGGTTGTTTTAAACAATGCCCCTTTAACACAGCATTAAGCAGGTTACCACTACCAACCCCCAATATTACATGGCCTTAAGATTAATAGCTTTGTAAAGACGTTATGTTTTGGTTCAGTTTGTTTGTTTTTCAGCAGGACTGCTGCACAAACACAACTTGTATGAAACTTGGGTGAAAACTTGGGTGGACATGGTCCAAAGAAGAAGCCATTACATTTCTTTTGTAAAGATTGAAGTATAGAACATCTGGTCTTTTATGGATTTCTTCACTCTCTAAGTGCATCACACCGTTGATTTTGTTGGACTGTGTTTTTATATACATTTATTTATATTACTAATGTGATGGCAAACAAACTGATTGTGTTTTATGTATACTTAAAACAAGTAAAGGTGCCACACTTCTTGGGAACCTTGGCAGCATTGTTTCAGTTTCAGCTTGTCTGAGCCAATAATGATGACTTCACCCAGCATCTAAGTTTCATTTCTGTGAAACTAAACCAAACAGGGGTCAGTTTAATTCATATCTACTATAATTTTAACAAATGTCTATGTTTTAATAAAATATTTGTTAATGAATGCCTTGTTTATATCTCTGTTTGTGTATTTAAAAGGTCCACATTTTTGTCAGATAAAAAAGTACACAAAAACAAGAACCAATTCAACTCAGTCGGAACACCCTAAAAATAAATTAAAAAAACACCTGAACTTTATGCAGATATACCTAGTTTTGCCACATTATGTTGCAGCATTTCGGTCAACATGACTTTTAAAGGTCCCATGTCATGGCCATTTCCACTGATCATAATTCCATTGCTGAGGTCTACTAGAATAGATTTATATTGTGCAATTTTCCAAACTCACATTGGTTTCTCATACAGCATCTCTGTAAACTATGTGTATTCACTGAATTTCACTTCCTGCCTTTAACGGCTCGTTGTAGCTCCAGTAGCTCCAGTAGCTCCAGCCCCCACCCTCCTTGTTAGCACAGTGTGCTCTGATTGGTCGGGACGTTGTGAATCGCGCTAAGCTCCGTGGAGGTGTTGTTTCCTTGTTTAGCGATACACAGCGAAACACAGCCAAACTCATCCTGAGCACACACCACCAGTAGAACTTACGTCCATGATATATGTGACATAAAAGAATAAATTTAGATAGAATTAATAACATGACGGTGAATAAGGGATGTGGGCTATGTCAGTGACATTACGCTTACAGAGGTGAAAGGGCGGTGACGTAAGTTGTAAGTACTATCGAAAGCGAACAGAAAGCGACCTGTTCCCATTGCTTTGACTTGCATCGTGTCGACTAACTCGACGTGTTGTTCAAGTAAAGACCTAGAGCTAGATATATGTCGCATACTAGAGCTACGCCCGAGTATTCTTTTACTAGTTGTATTCCTATTTCAATTTGTAGTATATAGAGCTTATATAATGTAATCTATTTTTACAGTACTATTTTTGTGAAGTGCAAAAATGATTTCATGATGTAAGAACAAAAATAATAAAACACCCGAATGATGTACCGCCATAATTACAGCTCTAAGACGCGATGGACAACAAGGGGTAGAAATGCCAAGAAAGCAGGTTCAACAGGGACTAAATCAAACAAAGGTGTACTGTCTGTGCGCGCGGAGGAGCAACTCTTCATTCACAACGACCAGGGGCGTCGTCTACAGCCCTATGGGCCCCTGGCTGGTCCCTTGCCTTGTGACTCCCGACGACACCTGCTCGAGCAGGTGACCCTCGACAGAGGGTTGTCTGTCGACGGGTAGTACAGAGGTGGACCGGATACAGACGCGTAGAAGCGGACGTTAAATCGGGGACTACGACGAAGTACTAACGACAGCCCCCTTAATTGATACATAGTGTACATTATACGTGAACGACATAAGAAAACGCCCACAACGATTACCATTATCCAAACGATTATTCCAGATCGTGCTATTGATTCCGACATTGATCGAGTCACACAGTAAAAAAGGTGTTTTCGTTGGTTTTCTGTTAGATATATCTTGGGCTATAGCAAAAAGCTTAAATGCTCGGACGGGTTATCGCCCTTCGCGTACTCTCGTGGGTCAATGGCTTCTCTAGAGAATAGAAAATTTCAGGGTAACCGAAAAGACCAATAATGGGCAGGGGAAGACACAATACTTCCAAAATACGTACATTTGCGAGCACGTCTCAGGTCTGGGAAGTTTCAGTGGGACTCGCTCATTTGACGATTGTTTCTTTAGGAGGGTTTTGCGGACGCAACCTATGCGTAACCAGGTAAACTAAAAGGCCCATGCGTACCTTACAGTGGGCATGGGCCTTGCTTTACCGGGGTTAGGCACTCAGGCAAGCAATGCAGGCGCCTCGGCAATGCAATTCGGGGGCGACTAACCAGGTTTAACCTGGTAGGTGCCTGAAGGAGTGTGTGTTGTGAGTCACGTCCGTCGAGACCGACTAAAGAGGAGGACGGACCGACGTCCGACTATTGGTCATGCAACCCTAGCGCGCTTAAGAGAGACGTCGGGTAAGAGTGTCGCAAATAGTGGAAAAAGAATGAGGTTATAGTCGGTGTGATAACCAAAAGAAGCC
>NW_011341894.1:101443-105107 GCF_000735185.1 Notothenia coriiceps
GGGGGGGAAGTGGCCCAGTAGACTACACTATATGCTTGGCATTTGTGCCCTGAGGAAAGACTGATAAGACCACGTTTTCAGCTCCTGCAGAGTGATGGATGAATCTAGAGCTGAGTGTTACTTAAGGGGTCCCTGACTAATTGTTTTACATACCTGTATGTCACCAGGCCCTCCTCCACTGGTCTCCCCATTCTCAGCGAGATCTTCTACCAGCACGGAGGGGAAGACGCCCACCCGTCCGTTGATCTCCCCCTCCCAGAAGCCATCGTCCGTCTGAGTGTCGCGGTTCAACAGACGAATCACAGCTCCCTCCGAAAAGGAGAGTTCCTCGTCTGCCTGGCCATCATAATCATAAAGTGCGCGGACAAAAATGACTGTGGAGAGAAAGGGAGACAGAGAGAAAAAGTTATAAGATATACAGAAGGAATAATTATTCTTGGGGAAATGTTGTTCCTTGCTTGCCTGCCCCTCATTTTCATAAAGAGAATGGTACACACTGCTGGAGAGAGGGAGATACAGAGAAGACAGAAAGAAATAATCATTTGGTGTCAGTTTCCCAATGTATTCAGGTAGAGCAGACACATGGCATTAGATTGGCAGAGGAGAAGAAAGAATGTTTGCATAGAAAGCAGGTGAGAAAGGAAGAATACATTATAAATGCAATCTTTATCAAATGTTATGGAGTTTTGCAAAAGATGGTGTTGTCGAAAGGAGAAAAACATTTCCCCTTGTTTTGTTGTCTTTTCGACCAATTGTAATTAACTGCCTTCCTCTTGTCTCTGTTCCAGCGAGTCATGAAATGGAAGCAACCAAAAACAATGATCAAAATAGAAATGGTTGAAGAAAAAATCAGGAGGGACAAAGCTTGTGACACCTGACATAGGTTAGTAGTGTTTTATGGAAAGTGTTTATTTAACTGTGGCTTATGTAGCCTTCAGGGTTTGAATTTACACTTCTACTTCACTTCTTCTTTTACACAACCAACACTTGCCTATTCTTATAACGCTCTGCTTCACAAAAGGACTGTTTTTGATTATCCCAAGCAACTCCAGTGGAGCAGAACACAGACAAATGTTTTAATAGTGGTGCATAATAACCTAATTACAAGAACACCTTGTATACTGAAATTCCTGGCATGCGGTTTAATTATGTCAACTGATAATGTACCATCACTCGGTTTACACAGAGGACTTACTGTTAGTGTCTCCATTGATGCAGCCCGAGTGCAGCTCTGGCTCGGTGGAATTGGACGAGGTGTGGGATCGAGCATCGAGAGTCGCCAGAGACTGGAGCATGCTGAGCAAACTGTTGGAGGTCGGGAACTGCAGGTATTTCTCCGGGACATAGCCAATGAGACCGGTCTTATTGCGCGCCTGGAAACAAACAAGGAACAAGGAACAAAGACAACATTAAAATATGCACGGTAGGAGAAACATGAGCACCAAGAAACCATGCTGTTGTGAAACCAAACAGGACAACACAGAGCTTATAATGAATGCTTAGGTTGTTGAAGTTGTTTACATAATGCACATCTGTGTGATTGCATCATTTGTGTACCTTGACCCAGTCCTCCATGTCGCCATCCTCTATGACCTCCAACATCTCCTGCTCATCAATAGTTAACTCATCCGGCTGAGAGGCCTGTGGGAGAGACACAACGACAGGGTTAAAGACAGAAAGAATGTATACAGTACAGTTCAATAAAACATGCTACCATGAACCCATGATTAATAGTTATTTGTACTGTCTGTCTGCATCTTACATGCATATACTGTACAGATGCACGTGATTGTGTATGATTCTGTGTGTAGTGGTTGAACAGGTAGCTGCAGACATTTGATACGTGTAGCTGTGTGACCATGCAGAGGGTAACTGTGTGTGTGTGTGTGTGTGTGTGTGTGTGTGTGTGTGTGTGTGTGTGTGTGTGTGTGTGTGTGTGTGTGTGTGTGTGTGTGTGTGTGTGTGTGTGTGTGTGTGTGTGTGTGTGTGTGTGTCCATTCCCAAGTCATTGTGTTTAGTCATCAAATTTTTGTTGACACAATAAACTCTACACTGGTGAAGAACCAAACAGATGTGTGTTTTGTATATTCTCCATAATAATCTATTCCCTTCCTGAATTTTAATACATACTTTTCCTAAGCCTTTCCTTAAGTTTGTTGTTTTACGTCAATCTTAGAAACTTTACTGCATTTATTTAAAAGTCCGCTGTGCAGCTTTAGGGCCATTCCATTTCATCCCTGAGGTAAAATGACCAGCATGTATTTCCGTAGTAACCCAATAAAGTGTCCCCTTAAGTATATCCCAGTGTGCATAGCAATACAGCTGAGACGAAGACGAATGGATGATTTCATGGTTCCTGAAGCACATGACTGAGAAAGGGATATTGAAATGAAAGCAAAGTCTGCTTGAGGGAATTGAGAGTTCATGGCTTACAGTATATCAGAGTGGTATTAATAAAGTTGAGTGGAATGAAGAGAGGGAGGAGGGGAAGTGCCTGTTCCCCACTGTCATTGTTTTTCTTTGCTTTCCTCAGCAGATTGTTATTCACAAGCCATCCTCCCTTCTCTCTCTGACCAACAGTCACTTCTTGACCTCTCCTTATTGAGCAAACTATTGTTAACAATCCCTCCTACTGTTGTCCATTGCCTTTGTTGTGCCTCATTATTGTAAAAACCTCGTTCTCTGCCGCTGTCGGGCCCTTGAGGCTCCATACGCTCCAAATAAAATCAAAGGCTGTTGAACTGCTGACCCGTGCCTGAATACTCAATATGCCGCCTGGTCTGCTTTTTTAATGACGCCCAGGCAACATGTACAGTATGAGTTTTCAGCAAGTCTAGCTTCCAACTGATTCATCGTATAAATAGCGAGGTTTAAATGATACTGTTAGCATGAACTTCTGCCAAGTAATTGAAAAATAATGTGTGTATCCGCCCAGCGATTTGGATATTCTCCAAAATAAATTGGATGGATTCTTCTCTGGCCCATGCTTCATCATTTAACCCAGATTCATGACAGGGAATATCGAAGTGACTACGTACTCTTTTTGTTGGTCACCAGTTTGTCTGTGAACATTTAAAAAGTGCACTGTGGCCTTAAGGTACGCTCATCTATTTTCATTACTGTTTTTCACATTTCCTCGTCTCTCTCACTTTGCATCCAATTTTACTTCAGCATTATCACTCTGATGCTATCCCCGTCCTCAACTCTTCATCACACCTTTTTCTCGCTGCTGACTCCCCCACATTCTCTCTCCTCCCTCACTCATTTTCTCTCCAACACTCCCTCCCTTACTGCACAGCTCCTTCGATCCTCCCTTCTTTCTTTTTATCTCTTCCTAGATTTCCTTCACCTCAGAATTCCTCTCACTTTCTCACACTCTATATTCTCTCTCTCTCTCTCTCTCCCTCTGGTGTTAGCTGCAAGCTGCAATATCATGTGAGCAGAATGTCAAGTGCTTCCAATGGAGCAGACTCACTATGTTCAATTGTCTTGACACACACACACACACACACACACACACACACACACACACACACACACACACACACACACACACACACACACACACACACACACACACACACACACACACACACACACACACACACACACACACACACACACACACACACACACACGACTACGACGTACGTACGTACGTACG
>NW_011341894.1:105152-121526 GCF_000735185.1 Notothenia coriiceps
CGTATGGTTTATGTCTCTCATTACATCCGGACAATATTACTCACTATATATAAATGTTGACAAGACGAAGACGTGCTCTGGAAGTGTCGACAAGGGTGACATTTGTAGCGTAGCACTAATTTCGTCAATTATTTTATTTAGGTCCCTACGTACGTCTCGACATTAACCGACTCTATTAAGGCCGGCACGCAGGTGAGAAAATTTTAGTGACACGCCTTTATGTAGGCACCTTCTGGGTAGTCAACATAGGCGCAATATCGAGGAGGTCTCTCGGAGGTGGGGGCTACGAGCTAGGGGACCAGGAGCTCACGCGTAAATCTCTTTACTCTACAGGAAGTTGTACCGCGCGACTAGAGGTAAAGGCCACCGAAGGTAAAGGTTAGTACAGTTAGGAGGTTTAGGTTTAGTAGATATCTACAACAAAGAGTGATTATTTTTCTAAAACCATTTAGTGCTTCACATAATAAAATACACAACGGCTGTATCCTGATATATAGCCTATGACATGCTTTAGGTGCTGTGTGTGTTGTACAGTGTGGTGCAGTATGCACGTTGTACAGTGTGTACAGCCGGCCCAGCTAAAATAACTGGATGGCCTACCTGCCTGTCAGCCTTCCATCTCGTGCACAAACTTATCTTGTGACCTCATTGGTCATGTGCGCGTTCGTGTGTGTTGGAGGAGGGGCTCTGTAAGGAAGTCTGAAGGAAGGGGCAGATTTTTTTCGGCTGCGTACTTTCAAATTCTAGCGTACTCGAGCTGTTTTCTCCATTCTTACCTACCCTACCTTTAAGTTGCTGTTATATTCATAAGAGGTATTTCTGTTTACCTCTTGAAACAAGTTTCTTTAAACAACTCCTGTGTCCTGTTGCCTTACTGCTTGGTCCCTGACAATAAGTTTCCTGTGTGTTGCTGTCCCTCTCCAGGTGCCATCTTTAAGACTGCTGCACACCTTCTCCATCCAGAGGTAATTAACTGGGTCCCCACTCCCCAGCTTTACACCCCAGCTGCTGTCCTGCCAACTGTCTCAATTTAGCCCCCGGCCCCCAGACCTCCAATGCTCCCCGGCTCAGGGGAATAGTTCCAGCTCATGAGGTTGTGGATGATATGCTTAGATGTTTTTTGTTAAATCATTCAGATAATAAACACTTTCTACAAGCACTTATAATATATTAATTTAGGTTCAAGTTGGGAAGTTTTAGGTTTATTTTTTGTAAGTAATCCTGTTTGAATGTTAATATACTAGCTTAAAGTGGACCTATCATGCTATATTTTAATAATATAGTGTAGGACCATACCTATATAAGGCATATTTATACTTTTTATTTTTCAAAATACCAAACAGATCATGCATTTTAGCCATTCCTCATTTCGCTCAATTTAACAATGTCTTAGCATGGGCTGATTCTGTGAGAACAGCACCATTTACAGGCCTGGCATATGTACTACAGCGTCTCCAGCGCTTTCGAACTGCAATGTCCGTGGCTGTCTCCTCCTGATTGGTGGAGTTGGCCCATAGTGCCACTTCTGTGATGTCCTAGAAGTGTTCAAATCTGGATCAGTCTGTATCAGATCCATTGCAGCCCCTTTTTAAGAGATTTGGGTATGGAGGAAAATAGAGAGGGTTGTGTTTTCTGACACTTGGTGAATTCCCTGGAACACCAGGGACACATATTCATGTATAAAAGACGTACAAAAGTGCATTTTGCATGATAGGTCCCCTTTAAGTCCCATTTCTTGTTTTTATAGTTTCTTGTTGTTTTTATATTGTCTTGTTGTTTTTATATTGTCTTGTTGTTGCGTGTTGACACCTTGAGTTCATTGTAATTTCGTTGCACCTGTACAATGACAAATTAAAGATCTATCTATCTATCTTTAAAAGAGCAACATTACCTCAGGGGATGAAAATATAAAACTATAGTGAAATAGTGATCACACAGAGAGGTAACATCAGAAGTGAAAGGTTTTTTGGGCGTGACAGCAGAGGGTGCTAGATATTTGAAAACCTGAACAGAAAGCAGTATGGAGGAAGAAAGACTTTGGGGAGAGAATGAACAAAAAAAGAAAACAGCAACCAAAAGCCATAACATTAGAGACTTTGAAAGACAGAGAGACAGAATGGAGAGGAGAGAGATGACGGATGACGCAGCGATCTCATTCATACTTTGACAGGTTGAATCTGTGGGAATCAATACATACATGATAGACATCTCTACAGGTGGAAAGGCGGACAGGTGAGTGGTCAAACAACATGAATGATCGGACATCTCCTGCAATGTGAAAGGTGTATTGATCGATCCTGGGCCATGCTTGTTACTTTAATTGCCTCCTTCTCCGTTAGCTGAGCAGAGTCAGACTGAAGGCCAACTGCAACTATTCACATTCAAAACATTTACCAAATAATTAGTCACGCAGCCCAGACAATGGGTAGAGGAAATATAAGACAGGGCTGAGTTTTATGTTATCAAAGAAACAGAGGAAAGAGGCAGGAAGTGAGTCTACAATGATATGCAACTCGTTTGTATCACAGATTTAATAGCATATATTTTAGGGGAAAAACATTTTCCATTCACTATAAAGACCCTTCCCTTTTGTGCACCAGCAATCTCAGCAGACACAAATATCCCAATATGTATCCACTGTGTGAACAAAAAGAAATGTTGACAATGTGAGTCAGGTACCTCAGCTTTGCGTATGTTTTCTTTGGTCTCGTCGATCTTCAACTCCAGATCTAGTCTCCCCTGCTCTGTGGGGGGCAAGCCATGGTTCTCACACTCCTCCAGACACTGAAAACAACACACACACCCATCCGGGGTTAGAAATAGCACATGTGTGTCTTTCGAAAACATATTTTATTTCTGAAACGGGCATTCGTCTCCGTCTTACTCTCTTGTAATGTATGATGTTCTTGTGTTCTCTGGCGATTCTGGTTGCCCATCTCCTGGCCTCTTTGTTCAGACTGTGCTCCTCCGTCGTGCCCGTCTCCGACTCCAGCTGTCGACTCTAATAAAGACAAACACACACATACAGACATTCCAGACAGCCATAGGTACACACACACACACACACACACACACACACACACACACACACACACACACACACACACACACACACACACACGTCTGACAAGCCCGTTGTTGAAATCCAGTGGAGAGACAGAAGCACAAATGCAAAAACCTACTTTTAAATAAATATCCATAACTCAAGTATACTGTATATCCAGTCAAGCACACACAGGGACATGCTAGATATGGCCACATATCATTTGGCACTTTGAGACGTTCACAACAGATATATACACACACATCCCCCACCCCCCCTTTCCCTCTTGGAAAAGCAGTCACTTTTGCTATAAAGGATTTTTTTTAACATTTAGTAAAAGGTGCTTATTCAGCTAAATGAAAAATCAACACTGTCTTATGTCTGTACAGTTTATATATAAACATATAAAGCTGTCACCAGCACCCGGTTAGCTTAGTAGCTAGCCTGGCTCTCTGTAATGCTAATAAACTCTACATACTTGATCATCTAAATTCTCCTAAATAAAGCATTAGATCTTGTTTGATAATGCATACCAAAGAAAATGTGTTTCCAGTCTTTGTGCTAAGCTAAGCTAGCCAGCTCTCAGCTCTAGCAACAGACATGACAGTGGTTCCTATCTGAACATCTAACTTTCACAGAGAAAGCCAATACAGTACGTATATTTCTTAAAATGGCAAACTATTTGTTCATGGTTAAAGCAGTCCACCCCCATTACATGCAACACATACCAACACATGTTCATAATGTGGTGATCCTCTGGCCATTTAAGCTAGGGGTCATGAAATAAAAAGTGCCTGTCGTGAGAGGGCTACATCAGTATTCCAATGGGGGAAGTGGGGCGTTTTAAGAGGCTGTAATGGTGTGACAGATGATTAGGCAGCGGTGCTGAGGTCAATTATTTTACAATTTACAAGATTCAGGAAGTGATTTGTCAGGAGAAGTCTTATAGCTGGGTGGGTTTCACTTATAATGAAACCGTAAAAAATGGAAAGTCTAGGATTATTAGGTACTGCCTTAGGGTTTAAAATTAATTTTCTGAAAGTGCTGAATTGAAAAAGTAGAGATATACTGTAACTACAGGTACACTATACGGTCATCGTGTTGTTCATTTGGAAGGTGGTAAAGAAGCCTCCATGCATGCAACACAAATCACTCACAGATGATATTATGTGGTGAACTTGTGCTATTCTACTTCTGATTTAGTGTCAGATGTGCACTTTACAGCCAAGTCAAAAAGTGCAGCACCCTTTTAAATGCTGATTTAAATAATGTATTAATATGCATTTTCGAACCTGTATACTTTATAATAATAATACTAAATAATCATAATGTTTCCTCCAATGTTTTCAAATTTCATTAAAGTTATTTTGTCTTGGCTGGAAAGCTGCAACGTACGCAGAGTGAGGGGAGGCGTCTCACCGAAAGTGAGGGATCATGGGAAGTGTAGGTGGCCCAACGTTCATTCTCCAGCTCCTCCATCACCTACAGCATGCACAGAGAGAGTGGAGGGGGGGTTTATATACGTTCTGCAAGCAGGCAACACACATACTCTACTACACAAAATGAGATGTATGTGTGAAAGGATTTAAATGCACACTCTCTCCAGTGGTCGTATGTATGAACGCACTCACAAACATGTATCAAACAATGTTTTACACTTTCCTGCAGAAACTCTAATCAGGTAACTGGATTACTAAAAATCATCAATGCAAATTCTTTGCATTTTGCACAGTCAGAAATATGCCTGCAAAATATTAATGATTCTTATTTTCTCTGTATATTTAGTATTGTTCCTAAATAAAGCCACATTATTTATTAACCGATTACTCACTTAATTGATAACATAATTTAAAGAATACTCCGTTTTTGTAATAATCGATAGCTGCAGCCCTTAAGAAAAGACACACACACACACACACACACACACACACACACACACACACACACACACACACACACACACACACACACACACACACACACACACACACACACACACACACACACACACACACACACACACAATGCTCTCATAAGTACACTGTCGGTGGTGACAGCACAAGGCGTGTGATGTGCAGAAGCTGTTAATTGAGCTAAAGAAAGTGTGTGAGAAAAAGGTGGTTTCCCTCTCTCATCATTAATACCACGTGTGTTGCAAAGCTCTATTGTTAACCTCTTGGAAAGAAATAGCTTCTATTAAAACCACATGTAGAAGAGCACGGCTGTGTGAGTGTGTGTAGTTGTCTGTGCTACAAAGCGAGAGAGCAGGAGGTGCATGGCAACAGGAATATTGAAATGGAATTTATTTTGCAAATAACAATTAAAGCAGCTATGTGGGCTATGTCTTCAAGTTCATAGTTGAAACACCTTGTCACTAATCCATCACATACCAACAACTGAACCATAATACATTATATATTGTGCATTTGACTTACTATGAGTAATGCAATAAATCATGATCGCCCTTTTTTTCTGCTAAAGTAATGACCCTTTTTTTGAGCTTATTTCACATGGAAGATGTCTGTATTTCTTTCTTCCTCTGTGCTCTCCTTACCGGTTAAAAGAGGGAAGGGCAAGGTTGGAAAAGGTGATGTCAGCTAATGTGAATTTTAGCTGCCTTTGAATGACAATCAGATGACAGTTGGTGGGTTGTTCGGTCACTGCAAGTCCAATTATCATCAAACTCAGCCCTGATAGTCCTGATGAGTTCTGATGTCAATCGCATACTGTTACGTCAGTCATGCAGATAGGCAGACTGAATGATAATTGCTGCTGAATTTAAAATATTTAGCAACTAAGTAGTCACTCAACCAAAATACTTTGTAAGAAAATATGAATATGACTCAGCGGATTGACAATGTAGGTATAATCCTGCAATTTGCCACATATCCTCTTCTACTTATGCTATCTTTGAATAACTGTTTCTTAAGAGCACCGTCCCTGCATCCTGTGCTGAGAGCGCTCCAAGACTATTGTGATTGGTTTGAATAAATACAAATATGCCAGAGCGTTGTCACAAATAATGGCGCTACAGAAGATTAAGAAACTATAGTATATGCCCTAGCCACATTTTGATGTTGTTATTGATAAAAAGGGCTAGTTTGCTAAGCTAACGCTGAATCTATGTTACTGCAGGGAAGGAGTCAACAACTACAGCACATACATTTCTAGTGAGGATTCTTAATAAATAATACTTTTCTTTACTGTTGATTTTTTTGTCATTCCTATTTGATGCTGTAGAAAAATATTCTAGATTTTAAGAAAATAGCATTATTATGATTGTCTAAAAAGGAGCACTTTAGCTCTGTCTTTTAATTGTAGACTGTAGGAATAGGCACACAACCCAAAGAGATCATTTTCATGACGATATCTAAAATGATGTGGCTATATGTCTTACGAGTTGTGAAAAAACTGCTCGATTAGAGTGCAAAGACGTCATTTCTGTTATAAGTTATAATATAGCTATATATTTAAAAAAACAAATCCACATTCTGTCAGATAAAAAAAATCATGCTGGAGCTAAACTTCTATCTCTACTTTATGAAAATCAAGTGTTCATGTAATTTATATATTATTGACGCATTCTGTGACATATTTCTGTAGCCTATAACGTTTGAAAAAATAGCATTTGTCACTTCCGACAAAAACAAACTAAGCCTCAGGATGGACATTCAGTGTCACTGATGTCTACTCCTAGACCTCAGAGGCTGGGGTTCCCATAATCTGATAATACAAGTGTGCTAGCTAGACTATGGAACAGGATATTTTAATTGCACGTTTCCATGCACATCATATCTATTAATTATGTGCCGCTTCAGTAACAAGAAGGCATAAATCTGGCTAAGTATAGGTGTGAAACGAAGAGTATTACACGGGAGATTTACAGCTTAATTACAGTCAGGCAAGAAGGGAAGTTAAGGCAGGGGGGCAGAAAGCTAGACTCAAACAGCGGCTCCAAAGTGACTTATTGCCTTGATTGCTTATTGCTTTAATGTGAATAGAGTAAACAGAGTAAATAAGCATTTTTATTTCAAATTGCCTACCAGCATCTACTGCCTACTTTGCTGAATAATTGCTTATACAAAACACTTTGAATCTTGCACCTCTTGCATTTCCTTGAATGTGACCTTTACGGGCTGTTCTGTAATTATATTTGTTCAGGTTCCTCATTCTGGATTTCAGGTATATTCTTCAATATAAGCAGGACTGTATACCCCTAATAAGTCTGGGGGCAACTTAAAATGTTATATACACAGGATATGTATGTTTATATAGGACATACAGTAAGGTGACTCACTGCAGTAGAAAAACAATGATTTCCATATTCTTAAATATCTTGATGTAGTTACATTACAATGGTCTGATTGCATTTTAATTGTGTTGATTTGTCTACATCAGATAATAACAATCAGATCAAGGTTACAATGATAAACCATTAGCAACCCCTGTATATATTATAACAGAGAAAAATACGACTTGTCATCCTGCCAGATAAGGGAAATGTGAAGCACAGCGCTGCACATTTATAACAACCTCCTCTGTCATAATAACAGTCATTCAGATGACTGTGTACAACAGGAAGTACTGTGTATCCTTGTAGGAACATTTGAAAAACGCTCTTAGACTCTCAGTTTAAAATGTATTTTCTATATTGTAACTTTTGTCACTATACAAAGCTACAACACTCTTCTTTAATACATCATATCACACATCATAGCCCCCCATTGTTTTCTAAAAAAAGCATCTCCCCCGCACCACAGCTTGCAGCGACATACCATTGTCTTGACTAATATAAAACTTGACGCTGAACAGTTGGGCATCACACTTAAGTCAAAGCAGCAGTATTTCTATGTGAGCTGTTTTAATGGATTTAAAAGCAGAAAGAGGCTCCAAGGTGTCTACACAACCTGCAGTAGAAACGACAGCAAATGCATTTCAGACTATTTATGCGCAATAAAGGCAAAATGAAAAATGCAATAAAAGTGTTATCCTAAAAAAACAAAAACATATGAATCCTTAATCCAATTTATATTTAGTCCTAAGTTTTAATATTATTCAACCCTTGGTATAGTAGAAAGATCATTTTCTGTTTATAGAGTTATTCACATTTAGCAAGTATCTTGACATGTGGGCAGAGAATAAACTTGTATAGAGATTGTCATACTGTCAACCATTACCTTATTTTGAACCAAAATTCATACAACCAAACCTTTTAGGCATGTATCTACAGGAAGGCAATGTTTACGTGAAATTTCAGAAGATGATGCAACAGCAAAAAGGTTACAGTATCTGATAAGTCATCTGTGTGTTGCGAATGCATTACTCAGCAACAGATGACAGTATCAAAGCTTTATGGTGCTGTGGAGTCACTTTCATAACAGCGGTATTCAGTAATCCAGAAAATACAGCTCCCTGCTCAATATCATGGAGCAGTTGGATAAGGCAGGGTATCACAGCTCTCATAGTAAAAATACTGCTACTAAGATAATTAGCCTTATTTACTCCCTAATAGACGGGTTTCCTGTTGAAAAAAAATCAAGAATATGCACGCAGCAGCGGGATCATCCGTCTATATACAATGACATATTAAGAAACAGATCACAGGAGAAATGTCTTCAAAGCTTCCTCGTTCAAACTCTGACTTAGGTAAGACCGTTTTATGCTACTATCCACTTTACTACTGAAAAGAAAGGCAACACAGCTTGAAGTGAGAAACACTAAATGTCTGAGACTGCCAAGGCACACACCAAGGCTGAGTCAGATAAATAGATAGAGATGAATGGAGCAGATGATCCATGGTGTCAGGGATGAGAGTGAAGAATGCTAACAACAGTTAAGACTACCTGTGCCAGGGTCATTCTCATGGCACTGACGGGCGACGGCTCAATGTCCACCAACTGCGGCACCGAGCTCAGAGTCTGGTACACAAAGGCAAGCGTCCACACACACACACACACACACACACACACACACACACACACACACACACACGCAAGAGCAGCAATGCAAACACACAGACACACAAACACAAGGAGGGGTTAATGGAAAAAAAGGTGAGGGAAAAGTGTTAGCAAAGGTTAAACAGGATTGGGGGGGATACAGGGAGGGAGAAGCACTTTGTTGTTTAGAGAAATGTTACCAGTTTATGGGAAGAAGTGTAACAGTGATAGTGTGAAAGAGGGAAAGAAGCTGAGAATCAAGAGAGCACAACATGACTCAAGCACAAGAGAAAAGGAAAGCCATAGAGGACCAAGGTCCACCGGGAGACATCTCTTCTAGCCAGAAATACTTAATACGCCCCCAGAGGGGTGAGACAGCATCCTGCCCACTGCTGCATTCTGATAACAAAGACTTCAGATCGATAAACGACCATTTGAAATATTTTCAAACGTCCAGCAATCATTTAATACAAAAGAAAAAGGGTGTGTAACTTGTGTTAATGATGAAAATAACCTAGGACTACAAAGAAAATCTCCCAGTGGAAACATTACATTTGATGTTAAAACGATTCATATTAGAACAGAGCAGATTCATGCTTTTGTTGAGCTGTCAGACACTATAGTTAACTGGACAACTCCGTCCTGAAGAGTTACCATAAAGACATGAAGCTGGAAAACAAAAGAGCCGAGGATGTCTCTAGAGCATAAGAATGATAAGAGGCTTGGCTCGTGGATTTCCAGCTTGGCAAGACTCTCAGCCCCGGATTTATTAATGGGATTCTCTAAAAGTACAAGAATAAAAATACATGAATTCTGTTTCAGAGACTCGACTGCTAAAGAGCAAGTAAGGACTTTAGCCAGAGATGTAAAGTGCAATATCGGAGGAGAGAGAACATGTGGGAGGAGACGTCCTCATGTGTCAACACAAGAGGCTAATTACTAACTTTGTGTTTGTGTTTGAGAGTGAAATGAATGGGAGGATTGAGCGACTATCTTGTTGTCTAAAACAGGTTCATATACAAACTGTGTTTCTTACCGTGTCACAATCGCTGGGCTGGAACTGGAAGTCGTGTGCTTTGTGAAACACTGGGTTCTCCTGCATGAACAACTGCTGGTTGTATTCTTGTATTACCTGAGAGGAAAACAGAGGGAGATTGGGATCTATTCACTGTGACATCAGAGAATCCTCACTGACCACAGCCTCTCCTGCCTTTGCATGGATTCAACTACAAACCTCTTACAGCCACCATTTTAGTCTCCATTTGGTGAGTGTTTTATATTCACTCAGACTTTGGTAATTTGCTTTTTCATGGGATCAATGTCTGGTCAAAGAGCTTGCCATGGCTAGCAGTGCAGACAAGTTAAGTTCCTTTAGAGAAAAGTAATTCAACTCCAGTAAAGTGTGAAACCAGTTAAATAACACACCATCCTATCTGCAGGTGCTTTGAGAGGCACTGTGCTCAGCTGTTCTGCACACATTCTGTATTCATGAAAACAAAGTGCAGAGCGGTGTTTTGGTTTTTAAATTAATGAATCTCGTTATAATTAATTGATTCAAATGTATATGGAGTAGATTGCACCCTTTAAACAAAAAACAAGAATACAAAACACATATCCAAGGCATTTGTTTAACGCTTCCAACCACCAACCCTAGGCACATTTCACCTACTGTGTAATCTATGCAAACACAGGGCCTAGTAATAATGAATGAACTCAAAATGTTATGTGGTTGCATCAAGTTCACCAGAGAAATACACATTTTGTTGCAAAAGAAATCACTTAGAATGTGACTTTATGTTTAGAAGCTTTTCCCGACAGTATCTGTTTTAAGACCAGAACAACTGTATTTCAACTAACTTATACATGAGTGCTGAAGGTCTGTGTTGTTCCACACATCTGACTCACCCTGGTGGATTTGTCCAACAGGAACTGGAAGGTGTTGTGAGAGGCTTGCGATGCCTCTAGCTCGGTACGACTCAGCTCTACCAGGTAGTCTTTCACGTGCTCATAGATCCTGCCGTCCAAGGCCTACAGGACGGAGAGAGAGGTTACAGTAAGAAATGGATTAAGCCAATGTCATTTCCTTATTCAACCGCTTCAACGGAAGCTTTTAACCGTTTTTCTCAAAGGATCCATATTCAAAAGTCAAATGTATTCAAGAGCAAATTCAAAGGAATGACTGAAAATGAGCAGCTCTAATCATTAGAGGTGGGAACTGAAGTGCCGATTTGAAGACGTTTTTAATGGTGTTTGCACTCTAACTCTAAATTAACAGCATTTCTATTGGGAGCTTTGATAGTCCTGCCAAGTGGAAGGCCGCGGTGCCAAACAGACAGAGAGGAGCGATAGAGGTTATTGGAGAGGACAGAGAGGAGAAGAAGGGAAGAGTAAACTTATGAAAAGTTATGAAAAAGCGAAAAACAGACGGAGAGAAAGAGTGTATGGAAGAGTGTGTGTGTGTGTGTGCGTGCGTGCTGTGTGTGTGTGTGTGTTCTTTGGACAGCATTCTCACAGCTGCAGGGTGAGGTGAAGGGGTTCGGATTCCAATTCAACAAAAAACAGAGACCGCAGACACACACACACACACACACACACACACACACACACACACACACACACACTCTTCCTCTTTTGAAATACATTCTTACGCTCTTCTAGCCAAGGTACTCTATAAAAGCTCACACTCTTCACTGGTCAGAGTGATGCTTTAGGCCAAGTCTACAAGATCACCTTAAAAATGTATTTTTCTCACCCAGAGAGCCAACATATAAAAAAACATTTATTTGATATGTTGGCTCTCCACAAACAAACGTAGCCTTTGCACACACATACTCAGACTTATAAAACAATGGGAAATTGAGAAGGAAATTATGTCATTAAGGGTGGGTTGTTGGCTGACTTCTCTATAAATGTTCCTTCATCACTCTGCTCATTTCCTCCTCCCCCTTTCTTCTCTTCCTCCCCTCCTTCTTCCATCCTTTTACGGTAGTGTTGAAACGGGTTGAAAGTTTGAAACCCAGTGAGTCAGCTTCCAGAAAAAGCCCCGTCCCCATCCTGGGCATTGTATGTGTGTGTTTGTTTTTGGGTTGAATGACTGCATCAGCCTGAACAATAAGTACAGCGCAGAGGACCAGACAGGGCAGCAGAGGTCTAATTGTGAGAGTGAGTGTGTGTCTAGCAGGGGAATTAAAAGATGGTCGGTAAGAGCATCGCCAGCCAACAGCAGAGGGAGACGTGGAGCAGTTTGAGCCTCCTCTGCCCTTTCACTACCACTGTCGCATTGACAAGGACAGTAGCTCAGTGTGAGGTGTTAGTGCTGCAGCCACAGACCGCACAGACAGTATTTATGAAGTTAAGATTCAAACAAGGCTTTTAATTACAAGTCTCCAATGTTTAGAAATCCCTTCTATTGTCTATCACATTCCGCCCATTATCCTCTATATGGCTTGGGGTTAAAGACAGAAATGCCTTGATCCACTTTGAGCTGACACATTGTCAGAATATCTGTAACATATCTGAATATTTACATTTAGAAGTCTATGTTTCTATTCTAAAATGTCCTCCACAAGCTGTGTCTGATGAATAGTGTTCATGGCAATGCAATGTACTAAGAGCACAGAAAGGATTTTAAAGGTTGAATATAATGGCAGTCTTAAATGGAGACAATCTGTGCTTTTAGGGTGATGTAACGTCTTGGTTTTACTTTCATCGTATGGCTGCTATTCATAATCCATTTGTGCTGATTTCTGGACTGTGTTTCTCACTTATCTCTCCGGAGCCAAGACTGTGAAAAGAACTTGTACTTTCTTGCAAATTGTTGCCCCCCGCCTCCCCCCCCCCCCTGTTAGAAGTGTTGTTGTCAGCGGCTTTCAGGTGAGGACCTATACACACCACAGTAAAAGCTGAAGAGGAGGGAGAGAGGATGAGCAGATTGACTCCCTCTAGCAATGTCCCTCGTTCTATCTGTGTGTTTGCACGCATGTACTTGTGCACATGCATATTTCCCTGCAGTCCTGTCCTTCTGTCGCAAGGAGCTAAGGATCTATTATTTAGAATGGCCTCGTAGTATAGATGCTCGAACACGCCTAAGGCCGAGTTTGTGAGAGACAAGGAGACAGGGACGAGCATGTGAGGATAGAAATAACACAACACTGCGGGGGGGGGAACATAAAGCAAACAAATAATAAACAGAGAGAGAAGCAGATAGAATCAATATTACAGATTGCTTATGGTTTAGACTGACAAATCAAATCACAAAATTCCAGGGTCACCTTGTTACTCTTATGTGTATGTCTCCTTATCCTGTGTTTTTTCTTTCTTCACTATATTACCATTTAGCATAACAGACATCACTGACATAAAAACTACAGATTCCTTTTTCTATGTTTTGTTTGTTTCAAATTCATAAATGTTGAAATGACTTTATATATTGCATGGTGTTTATGTGTTCTAACTGGGCTGTAACACTCCCTAAGTGTCTGTGTGTGTGTTAACTACCAAATCAGTAATCAGACATCACTAATGGATGTCAGGATACAGACAAAAACATCCCACATGTGATGTCTGTGTGTCTATATAAATACTGCATAATGGTGTGTGTCAGATTGACATGTTTACACAGCATTTACAAAAGGATGACCTCACTGTTACTCAGCGGCTCAAGTTATTCACAGAATCTGAGGCGTGTTTCGATGCATAGAGCAGTCTGCCAACCTGTGTTAATGTGTACTTGTCTTGTCTTAAACCACAAGAGATTTTTTTGTCAAACGTCCTCAAGTGTTTTGTTTATGTGCACGTGCTAGAAAGGTCACCAGATGTTTCCACATAGCAAACTCCCACTGATGAAATAATTGTTAGTGGTGACAGCTAATTTGCATTGTGTGAAAATGAATCACTTTGAGTTGCAGAACATGTTTACTTGATCAGATAAAATGTGTACATTAAGAAAATCAGGAAACCTACTTCCTACAACTATGATGAAAACACGCGATGAATGTCATGATGGTGTCGGATTTGATTATAAGCTCAAAATAGAAGATGAATTGCACATAAAAAAGTACACATCACTGATTTAGCAAATGTATTCACTTTTGTAATCTTTTCTACAGTTTTTTTAAAGGGCCAAACTTCCTCAAAGCTTCTTGAGAGTTCCTCTGGCCTTATTTCAGTTCATTCAACTCTGTGGGAAAAACAATTTCATGCCTACCAATCATTCGGTAAAAGGAAACATCAGGATGTCTCATTTTGCGGGATTTTCTTTTTTCTCACATAAGCCCCTTTCAAAGCACAAATCCAGAGAACTCATGACTCTCTTTGAAGACTGAGAACCTCAAAATCATCACTTTTTCATGTATGACTTTATTTCCCTCCAACTACTTAGTATACGCTGAAAGGGAGTCTGACTTTGTGAACTAAAAGGAAATAAAAGGAATAAGTTTTATTCCGAATGAAGCTTTAATTCAAAGTACCCTCTGCCTTTGAATTTAGGAACCAACGAAATGTGTCCCCTTCCTGGGAAAATCCCTCTGGGTATTATCAGCGGGCGATAGTCTTAAGTCAGTACTTGTAGTTGAATAAATGTCATTACAAACTGAAATATCAGCTGCCTAGAAATGTTCTATCTAATTAAAATGTCCATATTCATTGCAAGGATGTGGATAATCTCTCACACCGCTCAAACCGTTCAACTCTTTAAATCCAGTTTTGTGAAATTACCTGTATGCAGTGCAGTAGATCAGTATGATAGTAACGGTCATGGTGAACATTGGCAGCTGCTAGCGTTAGCAAGTAGTCGTTCCTTGCGTGTGTTGCCTTGGAGTTACAGTCACTTCTCTTGGCTTTCAACTGAAATGATAGAGACAGATGATATGGCATTACTGCATTACAGTAGCAGATCAGAGCTCACAGCTTCAAAAGAAAGTACATGAGTGTCTTTTAATGTTCTTATTAGAGAGACAAAGTGTTTGGTATAATGGTTTAAAAGAGTTAGCTTGAAAGGGGATTACAGTGTTTGCATCTTTGTGAGAGAGTTGCCTTACCTTTACACTTGCTTTCTGTAAACTAATTCTTGACTGAAAAAGACCCAGTTTAGACCTGAAAGAACAAAACAGAAGTTCATTTTGAAAATTATTATAATTCAAACAAATGAATATAAAAGAATATAAGCATAATCATATATTTAATTTATGACAAATTACTGACAAAGTACATTTGAAAGGAGAAAAAGATCCGGTCACTTCTACAACATCATATCTCTGATCTCTAACCTCTGTTTCAGAGCAGACCTTGTATATTGACCATGAACAGGCTGCAGCTAAGCAACAATAAATCTCAGCCTGATACAGCCAGCGTGATTTATATTGATGGTGACATCAGAATGACCTGTCCCATGAAATGATACAGTGAGCCTGTGTGGATGTGTGTGGTCTGTCTTTTGGTTCTATAGCGCATTAAAACTGGCCATGCGTATCCCATTCACTTGGCTAAGTGTTTGAGTATGTGTGTTTGTTGTGGTTCTACCTATGTCCCCGTGCTTTATGCATGCAGGTGGGCATTAAAAGCATGAAGTGTGTGTGATGTCGCTGCTATCACACCAACTCCCTCCTGTGTGTTCTTGTGCCCGACAATGACTAATGCCTCACATTTTCTCACTGCTGAATCTCACACACACACACACACACACACACACACACACACACACACACACACACACACACACACACACACACACACACAAAGCAGCAATGAAGTCATTTTCTGTGACTGTGTCTTTTTACGTGAGTGATAGAGAACAGAAAAGAGTTGACTGGCCAATCGATGCATGCGTTTGCTCGAAGCCTAGAATTCGATGAAGTGAAAATGTCACCATAGCTACTGCTACCTAGGGCTGGCAGGAAAACCACACTCATCAGCACTGGATCCAATGTCTGTGCTGATTGTGAAACACTGCTTCAAAATGTTCATAGTAGAAACCCTCTTCTACTCAGCAGACTATTAAGTGAGAAAGCTGATTAAACTTGATATATAATTAAAAACAAGTGCATTTCAATCTCCCTGGAAAGCTATAGAGCAAACACTTTATATCTGATGGGCTTCTGACCATCAATGTGAACAAACAGCAACAAATTATATTTTACATTTGGAACAACTTGGTTCAGTTTTATTGTTTGGATTGACATCCTCTGCATGCAAACATCCAAACGTATGATCTTGTGTTGTTTTGGTCCCTTTTTATCTGGGGTTTTTCTGACTCATAAAAACACTATATACATTTGTAATTGATTGCTTCTTTCAGCCTTCATGATGGTGTTTCCTTCTCTATCTCTCTATCTATCTATCTCTCTCTCTCTCTCACACATACACACACACACACACACACACACACACACACTC
>NW_011341894.1:121540-123184 GCF_000735185.1 Notothenia coriiceps
ACTACACACACACACACACACACACACACACACACACACACACACACACACACACACACACACACACACACACACACACACACACACACACACACACACACACACACACAAACACGCAGAGCGCCACGGTGATCTTACTTGGCCTCTATGTCGGCCTTTTCTCGAATGGCGTGGGCAACCTGCTCACAGTCGTAGTATTTTTTCTTGGCTTTTGCCAAGTCTTTCACCGACTCCTGCAGCTCTGCTTGAATGCCACTCAACTGATCTATGGTCTGTGAAGAAGAAGAAAAAAGGAAAACCGGCAAGTTGTTAGAGAAAGATCAGACCCACCTGAGTCACAGCAACTCAGTGTGAGTGCATACTGTAGAAGGATTTTGTAGAAAGTGCAAGGGAACACAGAATGCTTCAGGAAACGATAACCACAAATCTACCCACCTTTTTGAGTTGCTGCTCCTTATACAGTCTCACAGTCTTAGCGGGCTCTGATACTTGAATTTTGTAGTTGTCACACACGTTGAGCCTGGATTGGCTGACCTGCACGGTTCCTTCTAAGTACGACCTCCACACTGCATACACATTCCTGGAGAGAGAGAAAAGGCACAAAATGCTGAATGGTTGCTGTTGTACAACTCACACTCCCTAGAGAAATGTATCACACAATTATAAAGCTCTCCTGCAGAATTGCTGATTTGTTTTATTCCTCACACCACTGCAGGTCAGGGAGACTCTATGGAAGGGGAACATATCTGTAGTAGTTGCTATTAGCACAGACAAACACAAAACTAATACCAGTTCAAATTAGTTAATGCTTTCATTTCTGGTTCCTACAACATATCAGTAACATTGTTACAGTAAATAATTACTCAAATGTGAATGACCTGTCTCATGAAGGATGAATATAATAAATTAAATTAAAGAGCAATTCAGCATGAATGTTTTGCTTACATCTGAGAGGTGCAACTTGCAAAATAGCTTTTTAGCTGTGTTTTAGGAGAAAACCTATGGCTGCATACTTCTAAATGTCATATGCACAAACACACACACGCAAACACACACACACCGACCTGTAGTCTGTTCTCTGGTCATCAGGGTTGATTCCAGGCCAGTCTCTCTTTAGGTACTGGCTTGCTAACTTCTGCAGAGCCTGAAAACACAAGTGTAAAGATGCAGCAGTGAGAAAATTAGAAGCAAACAGTATCACTATAAACTATTTTAGCTGTGCGTCAGCAACAGTGACTCCCCACCAGTGAGTATGAGCGGAAACCCAGAGGGCTGCGAGAAAGGGTAACCTACATCTGCTGGACTGGGTCACTGTGTCAGCAGCAACAACTCACAGACCCTGGAGTGTGTGTGTGTGTGTGCGTGTGCGTGTGCATGTGCGTGTGTGTGTGTGTGTGTGTGTGCGTGTGCGTGTGTGCGTGCGTGCGTGCGTGCGTGCGTGCGGTGCAAATCCTCATTAATAAAACAGTTTTTAACAAACCAGAACAGCAAACACAACAACCAATCAGGACAAAAAAATCTCTCTCTCTCTCTCTCTCTCTCTCTCTCTCTCTCTCTAAGTTAAATTAAACAATGTTGCCAAAGCATTACAATACAAAATAATTAACAACATTAACATACATTTCAAATGTTTACATATTATTG
>NW_011341894.1:123247-139675 GCF_000735185.1 Notothenia coriiceps
CACACACACACACAAAGAGAAGCTGTGGCACAGTAACTGCCCTGTCCAATGCATGAGGTAACCCATTTCCTTTAAGGGATAGTCAACCTCACACACTCTCTTGGGAAGGGTGGGGTGGGTGTGGGTAGTTCTGATGAAAGACTGTGAGACTGTGTGAGTGTGTTTGTTTAAAAAAATAAGGGGAGAGGAAAAAATGCAAAACTACTGTGTGTGGTTTAATTGCCTCACTTCGTAGATGTTTTGTATATAAATGTGTGTTGGTGTGTGTGTGTGTGTGTGTGTGTGTGTGTGTGTGTGTGTGTGTGTGTGTGTGTGTGTGTGTGTTTTTCCAGGGGGGTTATCTGAGTACAGTGACTGACAGGAGGACTGTTGTCCAGTTGGACATCTGGGATTACCTTTCGTTAGTGTCCTCTAGTGGACATTATGACCATGGCCTTCAGAATGACCTTAATCATATGAGAGAATCATTTTGCGTCTCGTTTCAAGTCAATCTACAGTTACTGGTCGCAGTACATTGTGCATTGTTAATATATATATAGTTGATTCGATCAACAGATATGTAAAAAATGTGTTTTATCTAGAGTGAATCAAGCAATAGCACCACAATTTATCATCGGAAATGCCTACAAAAGAAATCCTGGTCCACTGTGAAAAAAATTATCGTCTAAAAAAGAAAGGGTATCAATTAGTAAAAATTGCAATGTTCTCCCTTTCTTCTTCCTATTTCTGTGCAGTTCTGTCTGATACTAGTTGGCCCAGGAGCCAAATGAATTCCCAGCAACCTTTACTCTTGAAACCTCTTATGCCCCCGCTAAATGTTAGGATGTTGGATTTTGAGTTCTATCTGACATTAGGAATCTTCACAGCCACTATGGAGAGGATGAACTATACCAATAACTACTTTAACTACTGGTGTTTTTACATATTTGGATGTGGGTACTTCAAACTTTAAATGTGGATGAATTCATTACTTTTAGTGGGACTAACTTCACAAGCCAAGGTCCAGCACTGATGCTGTCTACATATCACACTATCTCTTGGCCTTTCCTCCTTTTTCTAATGCCAGCACACAATTTAAAGCCTCATTTTATGGTGACAGATTTGTGATCGGAGCAAGCGCAATGAAAGCTAAACTTGGCAAATACAAAATGGCGAGGAGAAGACTGAATGAGTTGTGACAGCTGAAGTGTTGTTGGCCAAGTTTGGAGGGTTTCTGTTGCTCTTTAATTTCCCCACACTGCCTCTCTCTCTTTCTCCCTCTGGAACTATTGCCCTCTTTCTCTGTCTTCATCTCACCTCCACCTCTCTATGTGTCTCTCTCTTTTCATATCCATCAACCTTTCTGTGCTGTCATCCCCTGACAGCCACCTTACCCTCACGTTACTATGGCAACTCTCTCTCTCCTTTGCCCTTCCTGTGTACATACATCACATACATCCTGTTTTTGGTATCAGAGTGGCAAACAGGGTACCCAAACGGCAGGATATCCTGGGAAGACCAGTGTGTGAGAGCGGTTCGTAGACAAAGAAAAAGTAAAAGGAAGAGGAAAAGAAGCTGATTATTGTTGAATATTGTGTATTTATAGCCTGCCACTTAGTACGCTACAACCTGCAATTATTGTCATCACTGTAAGGCAGTTTCTGGGAGTTCATTTGTGGTTTCACAGCTGCATTCTGGCATTTTTCGAAATGACAGACAAGTCTGAGGGAGACACTACAATTACAGGTCAAAATAAGGTGTCATAATTGTTACTCGTTGGCCTGAGGTGACCGTATTTTCTTTTGCAGGACAACATGACTACTGTTAACTTGTTCTTGCATTTTACCACACCCAGGCAGCTCGAAACAGCTACTGATGATAACTTTAAAACAAACCTAATTGAGAAGTACTGTATTTACAGGGCAAAAAAGAAAGACAGAGAGCATGAGAATGACAGTGTCAAAATTATTATGTATTAGTGAGTATCAGCCAGGATCTCTGCTTTATCCATGCTTTCACAACTCTGCTCTGTCCATGCATTATTTGTTTCTCAGCGGCACATCCTGCCAGCAGCTCTGCAGACAGTCACCTTGATACCTCAGTTTACTCCAGCTCTTCCACTCACTTATTGCTGCTCTCTCCGACTCAGTCACTTTCACTCACGTATCTGCTGTCTCTCTCTGAGTTCTTCTTACCTTTGTGTGCCTGCCTTCTCAACCCCTTACTTTCTCAACTTCCTCCTAAATCAATATATTTGATTTGCTCTCCCGTATCTTCCTGTCTGCGCTATTCTGCTTCGTTAATGTGTGTGTGTGTGTGTGTGTGTGTGTGTGTGTGTGTGTGTGTGTGTGTGTGTGTGTGTGTGTGTGTGTTGCATTGGGATGTCTTTGGCATCAGCATCAGCAGAGTAAGCTAAGGTAAAGACAGGGGATAAGTAGGAGAGTAGGAGACAGACACAGAGAGCATGCAGAACAAAAACAACTAAGATTGCAATTTTTTTGTTGGTGTTTGGTAAAAATGTGGTGTATGTGTGTGTTTATGTGTGAGAGAAAAGAGGAAGAAAACATCTTAATTTCTTAAGCGTTATCTTCTCTTGTTCTCAGATTTCTTTTGCTCCTATAAATCTTATCAAAATCAATGAAGATCAACATTGGTGCCATAGTGGATACATTAGAGACATATACATAATTAATAAGTAGTTTTTAATGGACGTGTGGATAAGCTATTATTATGAAAGGTGTGTCATGTATGGAAGAAAGGAAGTGTGAAAAAAAGAGACAAAGGAGAAGATAGAGAAGAAAAAAGACAAGTTGGGGAGAAGAGGGGAAATTCAATTAATATTTCTGCTGTTGTGTGTAGACATTTGCATTAGCTGTGGATAGACTATTTAAGATGTGATGTAAAAAACTGAGCTTTGAAATTCACATTAGAGAAGTTACAGACCATGAAAAGCTCCCATAATGTTAAGGCTGATTCACATGCACTGTGCACTACGGGTGCACAGAGGGACACTGAGACAGCTACAGCAAGCTGGCCTTTTTGGGCAGTACAGTGAAGTGTGACCCCAGCCTAAAACTATTCCAGCTATGTTGATCGTGGGAGGGGAAACAGGACAAATAGCCAGCACTGACATGCTAACACACACACACTCAGAGAACATGGAGCATTAGATTGGCGGTTGGTAATTGCAGCTGACTCCCTCACAGGGGGGCTTCTTGTATGACACAGTGAAAGGACAAAGGTTAAACTCAGCAGTGTCTTCACTTTCTTTCTCCCTCTGTTGTCTTTTTTTTACAGCACTCCCCTGGACATTTTCTGTATTTTGTGAACCTTGTCTTGTCTATTTCTTTCTCTGCTTCTCTTTCTGTCCCTTTACAGCTTACATCCTCCCTCCTCCTTAATCTCAATGTCTCTGGCTGCATCTACACGGAGACGAAAACGAAAACTAACCAAATCCGATATCAAAATAGTCTTCCGTCCACGCGGTATCGGCTCAAGAAACGTGCCCGTCCACACGAGACCGCTCGACCAGCTGGAGACGCTGTAGTACATATGCCGGGCCTGTAAATGCCGCTGTACTTCCGCCACAAAATACACCAAAAGCAGCGAAGAAGACATGGTTGCCATGGTTGCCCTTCTGTTTATTCTCCGCAGTGGATTTAGCAACATGTAGTTCATGTAGTTCTCCATGTCCACTTGTTGCTGATGGTTGTGGTAGAGGAGCTGTAGATGTTGCACTAACATCTGTACCAGCAGAGGTGGGAAGAGGTGGGGCTATGGCTTCATCGTTATCAGGAAATTATCGTATTGGACGTACACATGGAGCCATTAGGCCCCCCAGAGCGTTTCGTCCGCACCTTGGGACCCGTTACCGTTTGAGGGCTCCGTTTCCGCGGTTCCGTTATGGCCTTGTGTGGACGAACCGTCCATACATAGAGAACTATAGCAGATACAACCCGTTTCGTGTCCGTGTGCACGGGGCCTCTGTCTGTCTCTCTTTCGGACCCTCTGATTGGCTGGATTAATATGTGTATTGTGAGGAGAGGGCCAATGAGTGAGCGGAGTCAATTACCTGAGAGTGCAGCTAACAGGAGCAAGCGCAGACTTTCCATAATAAAAAGCTATTACAATAAGGGGAGCAAATAATTAGTTATTTTAATTTACTTGCCATTCATCTCTTAATACATTCCAATACTGCGCACAACTACAACTAGGAGGGGATCCATTGTCTTACCGAGCAGGGGGGTTGTTGCTAGGCAACCTCTATTTCTAAGGTGAACGAGACAGTGCTCAGGGAGAATAGTGGGAGATGGAGAGGAAGCTTGATGGAGCGAGGGAGGGGCGGGGGAGATAATGAGTGTCTGAAACCAGAGGGGTCGACCACAGGAAACCTGATCATTCAAACCACATGCAAATGAAGACACATGCTCAAACACTTTTCTCCTCTCTCTGCACATCTTCTTCACTCTCTCCATTGCACACCCTCATACGAAGACATTAGGGCTACAAAATAAGAGTTTTTGTGTGTACTGATACATAGAGTGCATATTTGTATGTTAATATGTAGTTAAGAGCTGGATCTGTAATGTATTCAAAGGTTTTTCAGGGGGATTTTGCAGCTGAGTGCATTTCACAGTGTCTGTACAAATGTGGGCGTGTTCATGTGAGGAGAGCTTAAGCTAAACAGCATCAAAGTACAAAGTACAATAAAAATCAGAAAATCGTTCCCGCTGCTGTCGGCAGGCACGACTTGGTTGCTACATACTAATGCTTACGCATTATGCTGACGCAGCCGTCTGCTGGAAATTTATTTTGGTTCTGTGCCTTCTTAAAAATATGCGGCTCACTATAGAGTGGCAGTCTACTGGGTAAAAATAATCTCATGGTAAGAATGCAGTCATTTTTTCCCACTATATTTAGAAATATAGACACTTGCAAATGTCTCCCTTCAAGTCTGCATACTGATGATATAGCTGATTATACAGCCTTCGTTTTATCTAGAATTTATTCTCAATGTCAAGGGATCTAAAGCTCTGTTACAACAAACATTATCTTATTGATGATTCAATTTCACTCAGAATACACAATCTGACAATAGACAGGCAACTCTCTCCTTTGTTAGACCAGCAGAAGATGTAAATAAAGCCACAACTAATTGTTCTCATTGCCAATTCATCTGTTTTCCTCTTCTCGATTATCTGATTGATCAATACAATACAAAGGGGCTTTATTGGCATGACCACATTTTAAAAATAGTATTGCCAAAGCATTCAACTTGTGTGTATGAAAATGTGACAGTGTATAAATGAGTACTATATAGTTTTGACCTTAAACTCAGGAAGAAAAATAGGAATTGTTTGTGCTAACTGTTTGAACTAAAACAGAGACCCTCTGTTGGTTTGGTAGTGGGAGTATTTCGGAGATTGAAATCCTGCCTTTTATAGAAGTCTACTGAGAACTCAAAGTTCATTTAGGGCTGCTTTCTAGGTAGAAATGCAAGTTGCAAAAATATAAAGCAGTAACCGTCTATTGCTGAGCGTATATGGGGCTTATTTGCATGCAAAACCCCGCTGTCTGCAATTCACAAGATTCTTGATTACTATGCAGAATTGTATCAATTTGAAACATCTGCGAAGAGCCAAACAGGAACACGGGAAGTGAAACAAAATGCTGCCTGCCTCACATGTGTGCATTCTTATGCATTTGAACAATAAGTCAAAGATGAGCAGAAAACCACAAGTAGTGCACCTGTAAATGGAAATTGTGGTTTTACAGATGAATGAAGGTACTGGGTGATCTGTTCCTCTTTGCAAACTTCAGAAACAGTTTCATTAAAACTTTTATTGAATTCAATCACCATAATCGTATTTTTTTTTACTCAACCTGTTAAGCCCTCAGCCTGTTTTTCAGGTCTTGAATGATGGGATGGTAGACAAAAAGCTTTAGGAATCCAAAACGATAACATATAATAAGTACCCTGTATCAAGATTGATGCAAAACAAGTGACATTTTACCTTTTTAGAGAGGTTTAAAAAAAAAAAAACACTTCTGGGGTCATTTGGGTGTATTTTCCATATCTCTGGAACCCATCGGTCGATTTTGATGATTGACACCTCTTTTTAACCGATAGAGCCAATAGAATCGAGAGGGAAGTTCCTAAATCCATCTAAACATTACCATTGGTGAATGAGAGTGATGCGCAGCCAGCATGCCCAAAACCGGAAGCTGGGTTACAGCTCTCATACACTCTTATTGACAAAATGTTATGATGGATTATCAGTAATCATTTCAAAGTGACACAGAGACATTGGACTAACCATTCATTAGCGTTTTTATGCGTTTTAATGCCATTGAACACAACCTTTGATCAGAAAACAGCAAAGGTAAGACGTATTTGCCGTTTTGGCTACGTAAAGAGAAGTTGTGTGTTGTCTTTGGGTTAGGGGTTTTGCCTTCGCTGCCGCGGGTTTTGGTCGCACAGTGATGATACTTATACCATTGGAATCTGTGGGATCTCAGCTTTCATATGATATCTAGTTTGTGCAGATCCAATGAAGTATAAAATATTTCTACCGTGAGTTATGTGCTAAATGCGTTAGCACTCTTTCGCTTAGTGCTAACTCAGAAGCTCGGCGTTAGACTTGTGTTTTATTTCGGTAAAAATGGTTCATATCGTCAGGTAGCTGAGTTTTTTCCCCTTAAGTGGGTATGACACATTCATAGTTTGTTAAATGATAAGAAGCCCTCAGACGCTGTTTCATGCAAGACGTTGCCGGCGGGGGGCACCAGGTTAAATGACTAAATAAAGCACAATTGAGTTAAATCACAGTTTTGGAGCTTCAAATCTGATCTTATTCTGAGAGATTAGCTTCTTTTCTTTTTTTTTTAATTGATAGGTTTGTATGAAAATATCAATACATTTGAGTATTGACATATAATATCTTGCAATAATGTATCTATTCTCCAAAAAAACGTATATATGTTTTATCCCCAGCTATGTGAAATGTTTTTTGCAAGTCATTCTCCTGCTCTCTTCACCAACATGTCCTATCTCTCTCTATTATCAAATAAAAGCATGTCCATCAATAATAAAACAAAATATATGTTATTACTGTATTCATTTGTACATTTATTAAATATATTGATTGATACTGTGAGTGGTTTTTATCCTCCATAGATACAACACTGTGCTGTTTTCGCGATTGGGCAGCACTTCACATACTCCTGATTAACAATCTCAACTGTAGACAAGGCACTGCTGGGAGTTGAGAGCAGGATAACCTGTTTACTAAACAGGCACTTTTACCAGCTAAGCCAAAAAAAACAGTACTAAAACAATGTATTAAATATATAATAATAATGGTTATATGTATTGTGAAAACATATTACTAAATCAATGTGTGATTTTATAACAAAAAAAGCAGCATATTCTCACATTTAACGAGTTTGACCCAGCAAATATCAGTTTGCCCTTGTTTGATGAAGGAAATCCTTTAACTTGAGTTCAGTTTAGCATGTTAGTACTCCAGATTTGAAATGTTCCAGTACCAAATCCAACACAGGAGATATCCTGTTTTATGCTTTGATTCAAGATTTGTACTGAAGGTAAAACCGATGGGATTCAAACCCAGAACCTATTGTTAACTAAAGAAGACACTTTCACCAATTGTTACCATGCACCATATGAATAGATGTTAAAAAGTAATTGGCAGGGTGGTAAAGCAATACATTGAATTGACTCTGATTACCATTTAATCAGAGATTCAAATAAAAATAGAATGAAATAAGAGAACAACGAGGCTTTGAATAATAAAGTTGTGCAGAAAATAATAAGTGCTCACATTAATGAACAACCTTTAAAGGATTCAGAAGATGTATTAGACTGATGTACTGATACTTGTTTCACATATTCAGCAAGAGTCCAGCCATCCTTACCTGTGCATAGTCCCTCTCCAGCTGTCCCTTCTTCAGACTGTAGGTCCTACAACAGAGAAAGAGTCCTGTTTAAGTGTCTGAAGGGGGTACATTTTTTGTGAAAATAAATAATGTTTATTCTAAATAACCAGCACGTTATTGTCCTTTGAAAGATACACCAACATATATGATAGAGATGTATACATAGAGAGGGTCTCCTTAGACATCTCAGCAGTGCTCTCAACATTACGCAGACGATACCACAGTTTTTTCTGTCTCCTGACCCAAGTTCTGACCCACAAAATGTAAAAACCCCAACACATGTCCCCCCTTGCCCTCTCTACATCAAACAGCACTGGCAGCAGAGACAGTGAGAGCTCTTATCGCAGCAGAGGAATGCGCAGAATGAAAAACAAAACATTAGGTATACGATTACATAGACAGATATCATGTACTGTCACTGTTTGCTGAATGAACAAAGAAGCATAATGGAGATGACCACACCAGGTGCTGATACTATACCTGCGTCTCTGAAACCTTTTGAGGTTTTATAGAGTACATTGGCTAAAAGTGCGTAATTATGTATTTAAAAAGAGAAGCGTATGTGTGTGTGTGTTTAAAAAAAATTCTATACATTTTTCACGTTGCTACTAAGAAGCAGTTTTTCAAGATTGCGTTGATTTCAGCATCCAACTTTATAACAACAGCATGGAGAAAGAAACAGAGGGTTAAATAAATGTTAATGTAGAAATAAATAGAAATAAATAAATCATTTATGTCCTGCCCTATCATACATTTTTAATAAATTATTGAGTTACTTATTTGTTTATTCGCAATCCCTACTTTGGTTTTGTCCTCTATAGATACAACAATGTGCTGCCAATTAAAAAAAACGTTTGTTAACTTGCTTATCTTTTGAATTTACCGAATCAACAAACACAAACATAGTGTGTTAATGACTTCAAATGCTTTTAAGACCCCATTTACACGGGAACGTTTGCGTTTACGCACCTTATGCGTTTTCAAAAAAGTCTTCCGTTCACACGCATTCGATTCATTTAACGTGTCCGTTCACACGAGACCGCTGGAAACGATGTAGTACTTATGCCGGGCCTGTAAGTGGCGCTGCTGCCGCCACAAAATACACCAAAAGCAGCAAAGAAGACCCCCCGAGCATGGTTGCCATGGTTGCCTGGTTGCCCTTCTGTTTATTCTCCGCGGTGGATTTAGCAACATGTAGTTCATGTAGTTCTCCATGTCCACTTGTTGCTGATGGTTGTGGTAGAGGAGCTGTAGATTTTGCACTAACATCTGTAGCATGGTCAGAAGCGTCTGGAGCACGAACGCAACCCTGTGTTCCGCCATTGTTGTTGTTGTTGGCGAAACGCATCAGCACGGGGGTGAGCAGGAGAGGTGGGGAGAGGCGGGGCTATGATCGTTTAACGCAGGGGTGTCAAACTCAAATACACAGTGGGCCAAAATTTAAAAAACGGTACTAGTCGAGGGCCGGATTGGTTCAATGTTTATAGCAAAACTTATTGAAATGAGCTTATTGCACATATTAACCAATCCGGCCCTCGACTAGTACCGTTTTTTAAATTTTGGCCCACTGTGTNGTGTGCCTTGGCAGTCTAAACATACTGTTCACATTTTTTTCTCCAATAAATGGATGTTTTCAAAGTCAATGAATAATCGTATTTAATGATCGCAATTACAATTATTGACTCAAATAATCGAGATTATGATTTTTTGCCATAATCAAGCAGCCCTATATGAAAGGTAACATGACATTGTCCTGTCCGTCTCAAAATGAGACAACAACGATCTTCAATCATGACCTTCTGAAACTTGGGAAATATGTGTTACATCACAATCAGACAGCTGAGGTGCTATTTGCCTACTATGGAAAGCCCTGACTATGATTTATAAAGTGATTTACTGTTTAAACATTAGCAAAAACACCTCGTTTTTTAAACAAATCAAGGCAAACCACAAAGCATTGTTCTTGCTATTGTATCAAAACATTATTCTACTGTTAGCTTGCTACTTATCTATTTTTTTGTATACTTAAATGACATTAGTGAATGTTTTTGCCTTCTTGGTCTTTGAGAGGAAAATCTGTGGAGGATCTGCTCTATTGTGTCTTGTGGCGATCGTGCAGTGTGAAAACATGACCTCCCTCCTCCGCCTCTATCTCTGTCTGTGACTCATGTTGCTTATCCTGTTGTCACTGATCTCAGGCTGTGGCCTGCAAACCATTGATCTCAGCTGTTTTCCCATGTTTGAGCATTCCCTCTCTCGGCCCGCACACACTTAGTGTCCGCTCCTAAGCACTTAAGTATTTCCTTTCAGACACACACTCATCTGGGCATTTTCTTTCTGCCTACTTCATGCACAGCTGATGCTGACACTGCTTTACCGCACACATACAAACACACACAAATGATGGCCTGGCAGAATAGAGGGATGAGAAAGTGAGAGAGAGGGACTAAGTAGTTAGAAGAAAGAGCAAGAACGCAAAATGCAATAGGCAAAAATGAAGGGATAAGGGTGGGAAAAATGTAGAGGTGGGAGGTGGGGGAGGAGAGTTTTAAGGACATTATTAAAAGATTGTGAGCAAACAAGTGTGAAAAAAGCAAGTCTAAAGAGTACAAAGGCAAAGACAAACAACTTAAAAGAAGTACAGTATATCCTCACTACACTAACACACCATTTATACGATCACATTCAAAGTGAAATAGCTATTCAAGACATACAATCTTAAAGCTCTGTTCTTTCTGTTAACAATCTTTCATAAGAAACACACTGTCCCTATCAAAGGTTTGTGATGGGTGTGATATTTCTAACTGGCAATTGGGTGTCCATATTTACATATGTGGTTTCTGCTGCAGGGTCACCATGGTTGCAGAAGCATAGACATGTCCTAAGACCCTAGTGAGGATGTGTGTTAGTGCATGTGTCTATGTGTGTACTGGTGTTGACATTAATTGTATGTTCCAGAGGCCCTTACTAGTACTCAAGTACACTTAGCACAGAGCTTATTGTTGCTGTACATGAGTGTCAGAAGGCCAGCATGTCACTATATGTATTTAGGTGAGAGAACCAGAGATTAAAAGTTGCATATATAATAATTATATATTTAATGTATAAATAATTATTTATTTTAATTTGAAATACTGTCAAATGTATTAGTTGACTCATATAACAACGTTCAGTTGCAGCTGCTGAAAATTGGTCACTTTAGTTCATTTCACAATTGGCATGGCAACCATGCTCGGGGGTCCTCTTCGCCGCTTTTGGTGTATTTTGTGGAGGAAGTTACTACGCCACTTACAGGCTCAGCATATGTACTACAGCGTCTCCAGCGCTTTCGAGCGGTCTCGTGCGAAAGTACAGCGCCACTTACAGGCCCGGCATTATGTACTATAGCGTTTCGAGTGGTCTCGTGTGAACGGACAAGTTAAATGAGCCGAATGAAAAAAAGGGTTGTTTGAAAAATTGACAGAAGGAAAAAACTTGAGGTAAATTATATATCTGTCATGAGCTGCTATTTGTATTCACTGTCATTTTGATTACTGAATATTGTGGTCTCATAGGGTGCTTTGGCTTAGTTGGTTAAAGCGCCTGTCTAGTAAACAGGAGATCCTGAGTTCGAATCTCAGCAGTGCCTTTTCTGTGGTTCAGGTTGTTGAGATGAGAATGGGATTATGAGTTAACTGTGAAGGGTTCTAAGTGCCTGCAAGTAGGACTATCAGACACATCGTAAGTGATTATTAAAGATCTGAAAAGGTTATTTTCATGTAGTTAAGTGCATAGTTTGCATTGGCCCTTAGCATAGCTCTAATTTAAAATGAACTGATCGGCAGGGTCAAATAATTTTGATTTATGAAAAAGGATCTCAGAGTTTTTGTGGTCTGAGCACATGCTTGAATATACTACTATTATTCAATGAAGGCTTCAGTTGAACTTGGCTAAACCTCTCCCTGTCCCACGTTCTTAGATGTGAAAATGTGTTCCTTTAGCGTTTCCGATCATTGGACATCTTTGAGTTTGCAAAAAATGTTTCCATCAAGAAATGCAGTTGAAGCCAGTTGCTCTATGGTTAATGTCTGTAGTGCACCGTGGTTTAGTTAGTTAATGTACGCGTTGACTACTACTATTACTCAAGGAAGGTTTCAGTTTAACTTGGCTAAACCTCTCCTGGTCCCACGTTCTTTGATGTGAAAATGTGTTCCTTGGGCGTTTCCCATCATTGAATATCTTTGAGTTTGGACATTCTTTTTCCATAAAGAAAAATAGTTGAAGCCAGTTGCTCTATGGTTAATGTCTGTAGTGCACCGTGGTTTAGTTAGTTAAAGTACCTGTCGACTAAACAGGAGAACCCAGGCTGAAATCCAAACATGGCCTTTTCGATGCACAAAAAAAAGGGTTGTTTGAAAAATTGACAGAAGGAAAAAACTAGAGGTAGATTAAACATGTGTCAAGAGCAGCTATTTGTATTCACTATTATGTAGATTACTGAATTTGTTGGCCTCATAGGGTGCTGTGGCTTAGTTGGTTAAAGCGCCTGTCTAGTAAACAGGAGATCCTGAGTTTGAATCTCAGCAGCGCCTTTTCTGTGGTTCAGGCTGTTGAGATTGGGATTAGGACAAGGTTCTAAACGTCCTGCAAGTAGGACTATGAGATACATCGTAAGCAATTATAAAAAATCTCAGAAGGGTATTTTCATGTAGTTAAGTGCATAGTCTGCATTGGCCCTTAGCATTACTTGCTCACATGTAAAATGTGAAAACTGCAGGGCCAAATAATTTAGATTTACCATAAAGGAACTCAGACCCTTTGTGGTCTGAGACCATACTTTAATATACTACTACTATTACACAATGAAGGTTTCAGTTGAACAAACGTAAACCTCTCCTGGTCCCACGTTTTTCAATGTGAAAATGTCGTTTCCCCATCATTGAATATCTTTGAGTTTGGAAAATTGTTTTCCATAAAGAAACACAGTTGAAGCCAGTTGCTCTATGGTTAATCACTGTAGTGCACTGTGGTTTGGTTAGTTAAAGTACCTGTTGACTAAACAGGAGGGTGAAATCCAAACATGGCCTTTCAATGCACCAAAAAAAGGGTTGTTTGAAGAATTGAAAGAAGGAAAAAACTAAAGGTAGATTAGATATCTGTCATGAGTAGTTACTTGTAGTCACTGTCATTTTGATTACTGATTAGTATAGTCTCATAGGGTGCTGTGGCTTAGTTGGTTAAAGCGCCTGTCTAGTAAACAGGAGATCCTGAGTTCGAATCTCTGCAGTGCCTTTTCTGTGGTTGAGATGAGATTGGGATTTTAACAAGTTAACTGTGAAGTGTTCTAAGCGTCCTGCAAGTGGAATGATACATCGTTAGCGGTTATTAAAATATCTCAGAAGGGTATTGTCATGTAGTTAAGTGCATAGTTTGCATTGGTCCTTAGCATTACTAGCTCCCGTGTACAATGAAGGATTTATGTGACATTTTATTTTATTTTTGTGGTCTGAGACCATTCTCGGTGAAAGTGTGTTCCTTTGTTGTGGCACATCATTGAAGATTTTTTCTCCGGTTGATCGCCAGGGATAGATTAGTTAAGTGTCAGCTTTAGACTCCGTTTACACGAGGACAATACGGGTTGTATCCGCATAGTTTCTCTTGCGAATAGCCCTTTCGTTTACACGAGGCCGTAAAACAAAACGATAGAAATGGACCCCGCAAACAATAACGGGTCCCAAGGAGGATAGATCTGCAAACGGAACGCTCTGGGGGCGCAAACGGCTCCGTGTGTACGCCTCTATACAATCATTTTCTGATAAAGATGAAATAGCCCCGCCTCTCTCTCCCCACGTCTCCCTCTCCCCACGTCTCCTGCTCAGAGATCAGCTGCTGGGCTGTCAGAAGAGGGGGAGGAAAAGAGAGGCTCCGTTTATTATTATTATTATATTATTATATAGAATCGTTATCAATTTGTTTTAAAGCTCAATAAATAACAAAGAAGACCTCTGACCGGCATTTTTCTAATTTTGTCCGGAAGATTTAAACTTTAACGGACATGTTGACCGGCAAATATTTTTTTGCTTACCGGAAACTTTCCCAGCCGGTCCCCTCGCCTGGAAGAGGCGGAGAGGTGGGGTTTTTTCATCTGCTGGTGGACTACCGGAGATATTTACAGCAGGAGCACACGCCGTCCACCGCGGAGAATAAACAGAAGGGCAACCATGGCAACCATGCTCCGGTGTCTTCTTCGCTACTTTTGGTGTATTTTGTGGCGGCAGCAGCGCCACTTACAGGCCCGGCATATGTACTACAGTGTTTCCAGCGGTCTCGTGTGAACGGACACGTTAATTGAGCCGAATGCGTGTGAACGGTAGACTTTTTTGAAAACGCATACGTTGTGCGTAAACGCAAACGTTCCCGTGTAAATGGGGTCTTGGTCAATAGATGTAAATTACCCCTCACAGGGCGCTGTAGTAAACAGGAGATCCTGAGTTTGAATCTCAGCAGTGCCTTTTCTGTGGTTCAGGTTGTTGATCTTGGGGTTCATGAAAGGGTAACTGTGAAGTGCTCTATGGATACATACACAGAAGAGGTTATTATAAGATCTCAGGAGGTAGTCATGTAGTTAAGTACATAGTCTGCAATAGTTCTCCCTTCCTGAACAAACTTGTGGCACTTCTAGCATTACCATTTTGGAATCTCAGTTTTAAAAGACATGTTACTGATGATTTAATCCAGTATATTAAATGACTTGGGGTTATCAAGTACAACAATGCTTTTTAATTGATTTTGAAATGGCGCTGTGGCTTCCTCGGTTCAACTCCCGGCAATGCATGTCCGGAGCACAGCTTTATCTACTTGACAAGTTTCTGCTAATGGAAACAGAAATGTGTAGTACCACACAAGTGGCAGTGCATTAGTCCTTTGACTCTACTGAAGCATGACCACAAGGCTCAGATGTTGTACATTTAGCACTTCATTTCAAAAGTTGGTTAAAGTGCCTGTCTGTTTGAATCTCAGCAGGGCTTTTTCTACAGACACCATGAGTCTTGTATTAACTTGAGAGAATAAGTTAGAATAATAAGTTGATAGTAACATAAAGAATAAAAAGAGCTGTCACCGTCAGTAAAGTGTAGTTCTAAACTGAGGACACACATATCTCCAAAAGTAAGAAGAAAGAGCTTTAATGCCCTGGGTCAGGAGACAGTTTTGAACCAGTTTTCATACACACACTTACGCTTGTGATCAAGTGTTATGTTCAGCTGATTTTGCTGTGGAAGATGAAGTGAATGTTGTGATTACACAGAACTGTTCCTATCTTAAATATGTAAAGTTAAACTATGTATTTTCCATTTCAAAATATTTACAGATTTGTTTTGGGGTTTTGAGCAATCACATTGGCAATAGGGTCTTTTTGTATTCCTTTTCAAAAGCTTTTGACCCTGTATTGTTGATTTAATGCTTGTTTTCAAATGAATTTCAAAATCTTTGCCCCGTGTGAGGCTCGAACTCACGACCTTCAGATTATGAGACTGACGCGCTGCCTACTGCGCCAACGAGGCGTGTGCCGTGTTGTGAACATCTGTGTGTCATACCGCTCCCTCACACTGCAGAACGGGGGAGGGAGCGTGTCCTGTTTCAACTGACATGCACAAGGGTGTGTAACTCATGTTTAGAGTTACACACTAAACATGAGCTCTGGCCTCTTGCAGTAGATCATTAACAGTTGGCAATCTTGCAGTTTTGTATGCAGGATTCATTCAGCCATTAATACTTACCGTACTTGTAGCTTTTGTTCATATGACAAAAAAACATTTAAATCTTTGAAGCCTTTTTGTAGCTAAGGCCACAAATCTTAAGCAGCCACTGTTTATAAAAACAAACTGTACAGGTTAAACTTGAAATTGTGTCTTGGGAAACATTTGACAATTAGTAATGTCCTATTTGTTTGGGCTGTAATAAGAATAGAGAAGATTGTTGGTAATTATGCTGTCTGCACTTACAGTACGTGTTTTCTTTCTTTCTGTGTCTTCTCCCACTGTTTCCCTTCCCTGTTTCTGTTTGATTGCTGTTTTCTAACACAGTGAAGAACACACAATGACATTTTCATTTAAAACAGATGTTATTACAAAAGGCTGTCTTCCTATTACCAGTAGGTGGCCTTGGGGCCATGATTGAATGCATAACCTGTAATAGTCCTCAGTCTTGGGTTCTTAAAGAATTACAATTAAAAAAAGTGAATGCAGGATTTCATATGTTTTACGAGAAATTCAGAACGTCAAACGCGTCATATTACGTCACATAGGGGAAGCAACTTTCTCGGACTCCTTCTCTGCCCAATTCACGGTAGTAGTTGGTAGTTGGTTTGAGCAGTTGTGATTTAGTGAGCTGCTATTTTTCGGTAATTTTACATTGCATTTCACAGGTTGCACAAACTCCAGCCTGTCAGGACATCGAGTCCACAGTTTCCCTAACAGGAAAAGGAACGGAGCTAGCTTTCGTTCCTGGGTGCGT
>NW_011341894.1:139712-166986 GCF_000735185.1 Notothenia coriiceps
TTTTTTTTTTTTTAAAAGTAATAGCCTAATAATTATAAAAAAATAATCGTTTTATTTCGATTACGTTGTTTTCGTAATCGTTGCAAGCCATAATCGTAATCGCGATTAAAATACGATTAAAATACGATTAAAATACGATTGATTGAGCAGCCCTACTTTCATATCAGCCTTATCCCTCTGGGGTTAGTACTACCTGGGGTCCTCTTGTGAGTTTCAATAACAGCAGAGCCTGTCTGTGCTGTAATTTGGCTATACACAGAGGCCTCCTAATTATATTAGCAGGGCGCGCATCAGCCGTGCATTAATTTGGGCCTTTTCCCCCCAATGAGTCCTTGATATTCTGTTTCTCCTCTTTCTAAATTATAGAAGCTGCAGTGAAAGCATTAATGAGGAATCTGATAGCATTTTGCGTTGAAGTTGGGGTGGCTAATCTAGCAACTCAGCATGGGAACCCATTATGTTTTAATGATATCTGCAGAAAACTCCTAAGATTTGGTCAATAAATTTGAGTGAATCACACAAATGTAATCTATCCTATGCAAATGTGCCACACAAGACACAGGGGGGGGTACATTCCTAAATCACATCAGGGCCCCGGGTAAGGCAGTGCAGTCCAGGCATCAGCTACAGAAACTGTCACTTTCATCCTTTGTTTTCTCACGACTGTCACTTCATGACTGATGTGGCTCTTTGTGGATTCTTCATACAGCACTCTGTCTAGACTTTGGGAAATTTGATGCATTTGAGTTTACAACCTGTCTGCAAGTAGCGTACTCTTACACCAAAACTAAAAAAGCACCTTAACAGGGGATGTATTGTTCTAAAGCCCAACGAGTTAATACCACCAATGGCCACAGATGTATAAGGCAGTGCTGCAGGGCAAAGCATCCAATTCCCTTTTCAAAAAGTATATGCACAATGATGGCCTTGCAATTCAATGTCATTCACTGATCCTGATCTACAAATAAAGCCAATATAAAACAACGGCAATTATGAAAAATTGTCTAATGATGTTCTGTATTTTGTGTTAGTGTGGGTGTGTGTGTAGCTGTGGGGCAGACATAAGGGAATGGGGGATTTAGTTGGATTGAAGACACCAAGTTGACTCCTTGAGTCCGTCCACTCATCAACGTTTCTCCTTTTCCCCTCTTTCTCTTATCCTCTCCCATAAACTAGCCAAGCTAAAAGTCTGTCCTGGGGGGTAAATACTGTAGACTGCTCCATCTTTCTTACCTTTTTCTTTATGTGTTTCTTTATTTTTCCTATTTTACTGTCTTCCAAATAGTAAAGACATTTGATAAATGTGCTATAGCTAGTAACTTATATGTGCTTGTGTTTTGATTAAAGACAGTCTGTGGATTAATTAAGGCCCGTCCACACGGCGGCGTGCGTTGAAGCTTCAACGCTTCTGCCCATTCACTTTGAATGGGGTGACGTCAAGCTTTGATGAACTGCATTGTTGGAGCGTTGCTTCGCTTTGCTCGCGTTGCTCGTGTTGCTCGCTTCAAAAGTTGAGAAATGTTCAACTTTTGAAGCTTCGGCGGAAGCGTCAGCCAATCAAATCATATGCCAGTACAAGCTCTAGCCAATCAAACCACGTGGTTGTGTGTCCGGGGCGGGAGATTCATGTGATTGGTTGTTGGTCGAGTTTCAGACACGCCCGCCGGTAAGCTTCAACGCACGCCGCCGTGTGGACGCTGCGTTAGGGTCAATAACCTCAGAGCAGATTTGTGGATTTAAGAATAAAAATCTACTGTAGGCTTCAGGCAAGAAAGTGTGTGTTCAACAACACAAAGTCCTTTCACTGACTGTCTACATTGCGGTTATTAAATCATCCTGACCCTGGATGGTAACAAGTGAGTAAATTCTTCTCCCTGTGGAAATCTCGGCTGCTTTATAAACTACATTAACTATTTAGGCTTGCAAGCAACTAGTCATTATTTTCAATATTAATGAATGTACAGTAAATATGTGTTTTAGTACAGTACCATAGGGGACGTAACGTATTCTTTCCTTGATCATGCACATGGTAAACAACACAAATCTGTGCTGGAATCCAAGGGAGTAGAGCTAGCTTACATTAGCCGTTAGCAGCTGGTATCGCCATCCTTTTGAATTACATTAGATTCAAGATGTCAAAAGCTACAGTGTAGTGGTTGGCAATTAGAATCCTAAGTCCCAGGCTTCTTCAACAATATAACATACAGTATACTTAAGACACAAAAGAAATAAAGAAATAAAACAAAGCTATAAAAGTAAATGATATATGTGTGAAATCAAACTATGTCTAGCCTTTCTGATGACTCTCTTAAAATATCTATACAATATAGTCAAATGAGTGCCACTACAGAGACAGAAACACTAGTAGGGTGTCATCGCTTGCTAAAGAATACATTGATAAAGCAGATGCTTGTTGCTGCAGGGCTTGAGTCCAGATCTTCCAATTGAGAGGCGGTCTCTCCTTAATCACTGCACCACCCTGCTCCTCCTGTTTTTACTACCAGGAGAATGTGCCATCAGAAATAATTAGAAAACATTGAAGGTTAGAGGGATGCACTAAGAAAACTCTGGAGGCGGCGTCTTTAAACCAAGAGGATGACAAAGCCAATTTCAAGATCTGAACCCAGTGGCGTGTAGCTCCATTCCTCACAGACACGCAGAACTAACACAATGTGCTTGCATTTGCTTAACTGGCTCTCCCTCTCTCTCACAAGTCAGACAAGGGCCGTGTGCACTCCCCAAAAACCAGCAGCAACAAGGCAATCTGCTCTTCAACAGCTGGAGTTGCTCCCAAGAGAGAGAGGGAGAGAAAGAGAGGGAAGTCTCAGGGAGAATAGAGGTAGAGAAAGTGTGAACATGAGGAACAGAGAGAGGATGGAAACAGAGTATTAGAGAGTTCAATACATAATCAATGCTTAGTCAACACAGAAAATGAGAGTGTGTGAAAGAACCAAGGTTTCCTCTCAATGCCAAATCCAAAAGGGAAAATTGCCAGACTCACACACGTCATGAGTAAACAGAGCTGGGTCAAAATGAAAAAGAAAGATATGGGGACGGACAAAAAGATAGCCGGAGCAAAAGAGACAGACAAAAATACAGAGAAGATGATAGAAGGAGATACAGAATTACATTTGGAAGACAGTTAGAAAGAAGCAGAAAGCAGAAGGAGTGCAGCAGGAAATTCCTTCAACATTTTCGCGACCTTTTGTCCTTCTCAAAAAACCGGACAATAATCATTTTCCTATTTGGCTTTCTTTAGCCTCTCCTCCTTCGTTTTTCCTTCTTTCTTATATATTTTTTTTTGCATGGCTGTGTCCATGTGTGCATGCTGTGCATATCACAGTCACATCATGACTAGATTTCAAATCCTCTGGCAGTTAGTCAGTGTTTTCTTCAGGGTTGTGTTAGTACACGCATGCGATAAGGACAAACCTCATGTCTTCCAGCAGGTCACATTCAGTCTGGTGTTTAAAGTGCAGTCTTGTCATCTGCTCTGCGTGTGTGTTCTTCAGCTCCTGTGTCACTTTGACCTGGAGAAAACAAAAAGACACGTCAAGAAGAGGGGTTTGGCATTTGTTCATCCGTCTGCCGTGCACGTGGGTTAGCTATTTCAAGGCTCATATTCACCAAACTCATCCCTACAAGAAATCTTTCCATATTGATAATATCAACAATGAGGTATAAAACTAGATATCATCTGAGACTTTGGTTTATTTTGAGTAGAAATGGTTGAGTGAACTGTGAATGCCTCTAGCTGCCTGAAAGTCATATAAACATTCCTTATTTATAAGGTTTGTTTTTCAAAATAATTGTCATTATTGATGATCTTTTCTTATGAATTGTCTTTAAAAATAGAAACCTTGAACTATCAAATCAAAGATATTCAATCTATAATGAGATGCAACAGATACATGCAGTAAATGCAAACATTTAGCTAGAGACAGAATTGTTCTCGTCATCTGACGTTATAAACCGAATGATTATTAAAACAGTGGATTCTTTTGTTGTTGGTCCACTAATCAAATTGTTGGATTTCTATAGACAGTATTAAATCAAAACATCATAATTCTGCGGTATTTTATTTTTGATTTGTCCATACTTGTCCCAAAAAAGCTGATAGAGATAGAGAAAGTCAGAGAAAGGTATTTTTAGCTCTGAGGTGCAGACTGTGCAAATGTGGCTTATGTTCTTCTGAATGACTTTGGGCTTTCTTGCTTAGTATACCGATAGACTATTAGTTACTAAGAATTAGGCTACTGAATCACAGAAACCCACTTACACATACAAGGAGAGATAATTGAACTCCCATCAATCAATCTATCTGACAATCACCTGTCGTCTAGCTTGAGTGTGCTCAGCTTGAGAGTCAAGTGAAAGGAACGCGCACACATTCCCATCAGTAATTCATTCAGCATAACAATCAGTGTCTGGGTCATGTCAGACTTCTGGAGAGGCTGGAGGAGGTTTTTTGAAGTTAGAGGTGACTGAAGACACATTTAAAAGCCTATAACAGCATTTCAGCGCAGACAGACTCCATGTGCATTTGTGAAATATGTGCTTTTTTATCACCTTATATGAAAATCAATGTGCCGGATGAGAACAGTGGCTATAACCCTGCACTCAAAACAGTGATGTGCAAAAAAGACAGAGCGATAACCCCTTAAAATGCAGACAAACGATCACACATGCATACACTCCTGCCAACACGTACAGAGTCACTGTGTTGGTCATTGTGTATTGTCGGGTGAATTCCATCGCCTATTCATCAGAGTAACAGTGGGCAAATTCATGACTGTTCTAGACACAACAATCAACAACATTATACACACACACACACACACACACACACACACACACACACACACACACACACACACACACACACACACACACACACACACACACACACACACACACACGTGCTGTGTCTTTGAAGATAAGGAGGGAGTGGTTCATTAAACTATCAGGGAGGAATGACATCACTTGATTTCACCTTCTATCACTCATAAGGGGAAAAAGGGGTGACATGGGAAGAAACAATTAGAAATGTTGCTGGTGGTTGGCTGTGTGAAAGAGTGGGAGAATATGAAGCGAAAGTAAAGAAAAGAAGAGGATGACGGTCACCGTGAAAAATGTGGGATATGGTGAAATTAATTATGAGAAATGCAGTTTATTAAAGATCATGTGAAAGGAGAAGAGCTCAGCTGGTGTAGTGGTAGCTGATCCAGCAGTTAGGTCTATATCGCTGAAAGAGTAGTTCCTGTTTCCACATTTAACAGTGATTCAAATGTACAACCTCAGCTGTTAGGGTTGGCCAATATGAGTTCAAAACTCTAATATATCAGGAAATATTAAAACATTTGCCATGTACAGAACGTATATATTTATTATTTTATCATGATAGCCTACTTCTGATATGTTCCTCCTGTAAGAAAGAAATACTGAGCTATTTGCTGTTTTGTTTGCAACTGCTGGTTGTAAGCAATTTGTTGTGTAATTATTGTCCATTTGTAGAATAATTGTGTGAATACATTCAATTAGTCCAACCCTAGTAATATTATAACCCTGATGAATAATGATGTAGATACAAAAACTCCACAAGATGTGGTCTCCCAAACTCCTACCCCAGTTTGTGACAATATTCATTAGAATATGTGATAGATTGATGGATGGGGCGGCTGACCAACAGTGTGTGAATGTTAGTCTTCCCTGAGCAGGTGGCCCCATTTGTGGCCGCCTTTGCCTGAATGTAGGTGAATGCTGAATTGTTATGTACAAGTACTTAGACAGGTCACAAAGACTGGAATAGGCTATATCAATTCAGTGCATTTACCACAGATAGATGATCCCAAACCAGCTCAGCCTGTAAGCAGATGTGCTGAGACAGACAGACAACACACTAAGGGCTGTTTGTGTAGCACTGGGAGAGAAATTATTAGTATCCAACAGCCAAATGCTGATACACTCTGGCTGTTGTGCTGAAGGCTGAGTGTACTGAGTGCCAGACATATTGGCAGGGGGGTATGAGATTAGTATTTAGCAAATAATTTAGTTGTATTCTTGGAAGGAATTTCACAGCAAACTGCATGGGAAAGATACATGACAGCTGACAAATGAGATCTAACAAAATCAATAATATAACTGTAATGGTGTATTTGATGATGACACGCTGTGGAGGAACACAACCATATTGGTCACTCCAGCCATGATAAAAGGACCTATTGAAGTGTGTATATGTGTTTTACAGACATGATATGACATGTTCAAAGCAAGTCTGTGTGTGGAAACCCAGAGCATAAATGGCACTGGGGCAATATGTGGTAATTAAGAAAAACTGTGCAGTGGTTCACAGCAGAGTAATTGGCTCTCGTGCATCTATTTCAGGACACACACACAGACACTCCTAGAAAGCAATACACAAGCAACTTGCATATCCTCACATACACAACAGTGGGTACCAAGCTATAGGGGACTGTGGTCTTTTCTCAGCCCATACAGAATCAATAAGTCAGTATTGGACATGGCTCTGCCAGCATGTCTCCCTCAGTGTGTGTGTGTGTGTGTGTGTGTGTGTGTGTGTGTGTGTGTGTGTGTGTGTGTGTGTGTGTGTGTGTGTGTGTGTGTGTGTGTGTGTGTGTGCGTGCGTGTGTTTAGCTTTTGTCAGCTCAGCCTTTGAAGAAAATAAGTGACCCTGGACGGACTGAAGGTCTTCCCTTGCTTAACACATAAGCATCACAACGTGGTAGAATGGCAGCTTTTGTTAATGCTGCTGTAATAAACTAACTATAAATTAGCAAATGAATACCTGAGCTTCACTACATTGAAGTTAAATTGTAGACAGTGGTAATGACTATACGGTTACTAGCTTAAACGTTGCTGCCATAAGGCAACGTGCAGATGCTAATGTACATTTGCAATATTAATTTAAAGTTATTTCTACAACAGGGCGTTCTCTTATTAAAAGCCACAATATAACATTATCCTACTATCATGCTTTGGTGCTTTGTATAAAACGTCTCATGTTAGCACACCTAGCGTTTCCTAGCTAACGTTATTTGACGTCTGACGGCTCACGCTACACCGTTGGATAGATATTAATGTCACTACTAGGTACTGTCTAACATAGCTAGCAAACGCTGCTAATGGTGGCTATCAAATGTATTTTAATTGTTCTTAAGCCTGGAGCATTGGAAGCTTTATATATTGAAGGTAAAACACAACATAAGGTTACTACACTCTGTATCTGTCTCTCATTGTCTGAAACATAACGGACTCCAGAAATCACTCACCTTCCTCGGCGGCGGCTGCATTTTGGAGTATTATTGACATGAATGGTATTTCCCTTGCGAGATGTATTGTCATTCCAAGAGGAAATCCAAAAATCAGTGGAGGACTATTATTGTGTCTCCTCAAACCAAAAATCCTCCCCTCCAGACGACAGGGAGGAAACACGGGAGTTAAATGTGTACTCCGGCGGCCATGATTGATGATAAATGGCTAGTTTGTACAGAGCTACGAGGAGAGACTGGACCCACTTGTGTTGGCTGCTGCCACTACCACAGTACTAGTGTGTACTGTACTGTGTTGTGAAGGAGGGCAGCAGACAGAAGAAAAGCAGAGGGAAAGGGATGGGGGAATATAATAGGGGAACCCCTTCCGCTACTAAGCTCAATAGCGCCTCAAAGAGGGGAAACTCAGAACCTGTCGGCGATTAAAAACACTGAGCAGAAATACATCCTTATTGTTTGCCTCATATTGCCTGTAACCTCGATAAAACCTACTCATATATGTTTTAAACCAAATAAGGGGACAAGAAATATGATAACTACAATGAGGGACTATTTATCCAATGAGCATTAGCATTTTTGTCATCCTCCTCCAGCCTGCTCGAGGAGAAAAGGCTGACACTGACAGGAGCCTGCGTCCTGCAGACCTGCATAGCAACAAGAATCCGCAGTCGATCCAAGAAAAATCGATCGCGGAGTAGAATGAAAATCAGTATTTTCAACAACAACAAAAGAGAGAGACACCTTTTAAAAAAAACGAGCATAACAAATTTGTAATTTGACGCTTTAGGTTGTTAAAAATAATGTTTTTAAAAAAGCATGTAATCCTAGTAGGCCTACAGCTAAAATTATTTTTGTATTAGGCTATATTGCCTTTTATTGTATCAGTCCCTCATCAAAATGAACACCAATTAAATAATAAAGAATTTATTATTTGTGGTAGGCTTGTCCATTTTGTGCCATGATTTAGCACACTTGTGCAGACACCAGGGAGTAAACAGGGTAAAATAGGGTCATGGAGTTCATTGGAAGTGGGTGCTGACTGAGTGAACAATTAAAGGAATACATTAGGATTTCTCAAACACCCTCGTAATGAGTGGGCATCAGCAGATGCAGCTGGTTTGAGACAGTGTCTGCATACTTGTTTGCAGACCGCATTTGTTTGTTTTTGTGTTTGTGTGGTTGCTCACTGTTTAAAATTAACCAGAAATTTAAATTTGGTAGGTTATTGGGTGAGAAAAACACAATGCAATGCATTTGGGAAACAAAAAATCACATATGTCTTTCTTTCTGATATTTGATAATCTCCTCACCTCTCTGGTTGTTCAGTGTGCCCTGTGAAAAATTGAAAATTGCCCAAATGTCAAGGTTAAGATGTACCTTTGACTTGTTATGGTGGAAATGCAGTCAATTTATTGTATGGTTGGCATCAATGTCTTACAAAAACGCAAGGCAGTGGAACTAAAATATGTATATATATATATATATATATATATATATATATATATTACTAATCATTTTCGGCCTTTCGGCATTCGGCCAACTGTTTCCTATTTTCGGTATCGGTTTCGGCCAAGAATNTGTCTTACAAAAACGCAAGGCAGTGGAACTAAAATATGTATATATATATATATATATATATATATATATTACTACCTCAAAGCATTCATTTTGGAAACCTTTTTTAAAGAATTGTACTTTATGCCTCCTGTGTGCCATGTCCAAGGTTAAGGTTACAGGCCTTGTAATCATTAATACCCAGAGTTTCTAGAGCAGTAAGACATTAAGTACTCTTTCACCTCTCCTCTCAGTATAACACCTAAACTAACATGGGCGTATTCAAACATATGTGTGCACACACATTGGCAGTCACAGAAACCAAACATTTCTATTGACACCCACACACATAACTATCTGCCAGAGGCAACCAAAAACATGGCGTGCATTCATTGTTGGAATATACAGTATCTGTTAGGATCCTGGCAGGATGCTTTTGGTTTACGATTTATCTTATGATTTGGTGAGGAACATCTCTGTTGCTTTGGAAAAACAAGGTGAGACATTTTACCATAAAAACAGGCAAGTACTTTAATCGAAAAAAATGAAAGTGGCCCATATAATTAGTTTTGTTTCCCACATTATATATTTGTCTGTGAAATCATACTGTTTCTAAGATAAATAGGACCATATATGTTTAGTGGCATGGTAGGATATATTTGAACTGTCCTTAAATATTCTTTGGACAAAATAGTAGCTTACTGTTTGTCTTTTTTACCGCGGTTTGACCTACAGATAGTCACTGTAAATCCAGCCTTAACTTTTCACACTTCGCAGGTTGCAGCTTGTCAGACAGGAACACACCTCTACATGTTTTCACATACTGAATTATCTTAGGCAGACGTTCAGCCATAAACAACCAAGTCAAATACACACTGTACTTTACTGATGAGAATGAGGATACTTTACACACGGTGGTCAGCGTTGGACAGCCTTTGACAGGAAGTAGCATTGTACAGTGTGAGTCATTTTATATGTTTAAGGGTTTTGTTTCTGGGGAAGGGGCTTATTAGTATATATCTTGCAGTGCAATGATGACATTGTGTACAGCCAATGTAAAAAAACATGATTACTTCATTGATGAATATTACATTTTGCTCCATTTTGTGTGGCGTGCACACAGCATGTCAGAGGAATTTGGAGGAATACAAAAGGAGCCCCTCTGTCTCACGTCTGTTATCTGTTATATTTAACCTCCAGCTGTTTTAAAGAAGAAAAAAGAGAGTGAAGACAGCAATGGGTAAAATGCGAGCCAGAAGCTATGTTTTTGATAAAGAGGAAATATTATCAGAGGGAAGAAACAAGAGAGCGCTGTAGGTTAACTCATCAGTGAGTTTGAAAACAATTAAGTTGTGCAGCTTCTGTCTTCTTTGCTTGCAAGTTTTGAAAGCTTGACTCCATGTTTTTACGTGACTTTGAACGTGAGTATGTCAGATAAACACATTTTTAGAAGAAGAGAAAAAAATTGACTGAGGTAAACAATATAGCATGAACGCCTGTGAGTAGAACAGAAAGAACATGTTGATCAGGTTCTCTAAAGGTCTGGTTTGAGTTAAAAAGTGATTTTGCTGTCTCTCCCTCTCCCAGCTGTGAGGTTTTGGAAACTTTGACACGCATTATGCCAGAATAAGAGCTGTTTTCTGCCCGAGAACACCGCTTAAAGTTTTGTAAAAGGTTACAACACAAGCCTGTGTGAATCTTTGACTGAATCATCTGCAGATCAGACATTTGCAAATAGAGCCTTTCTCTAACAAAGTGAGAAAACATATCATGATATCTTATCAAGTAAACCCACTGGGCTAGATAGTGGAACAGGCTACATAAAGACCAACTTAATAAAGTCCAGGTCAAGTCCAAAAAAAAGCTCCAGTTGAGTCCCAGTCAAGACCAAGTTAAAACTGCATCCAGGACAAGTTGAGTCCTGTCAAAGATAAAGATTAGGACTTAGGTATTTCCAAATCTTTGGAACACTACAGTAAATCTCGTTACACACATCTACAATACTATCAAACATAACACACACACATTAACTTTCAGTCATTTATGTAGGATTTAATCTTTTTTTTAAGTATATTCCCTTCTCTCTATATCTCACAACTCTTACTTCTTTTATTCAACCATTCAGAAAGAAATTGGCAATTAAAGGGACGTTGGGACTAAAGTGATTCACATTATGTGAAAAGCCCAAAACATTTAAAATGGGATGACTCATGCTATAAAGTGGATGGTTTCAATTTGATTACGAAATCACACTGGACAGGTTGATTATGCTTAGGCATGGAATTAGTTAGTGCTGCTCAGGCATGCAAAGGTGAATGACTTGGCGCACCCTAAAGTGTGATTTAGGTTGATATCATTTTCTCACAGTCATTCAATGTGTATGAAAACATCTTCAAAGTTGTTCAAATGTAGCATAATAATAATCTATTCCTTTGTGCTTGTCTTTACCTCAGGATTTTCACAACCGAGATGGCCACCTTTGACAACACAATAACCAACCTCACCAACTTCAGTGACTTCTACTGTCCCTTTCAAGAGGATTTTAAATATATTCTTCTTCCTGTCAGCTATTCTCTGGTCTTTGTAATCGGCCTGGCTCTGAACACCACAGCGTTGTATGTGATTGTGTTCCGCACAAAGCGCTGGAAGCCCTCCACCATCTACATGTTCAACCTGACGATGTGCGACACACTCTACATCCTCACTCTGCCCTTCCTCATCTATTACTATGCAGATGAAAACGACTGGCCCTTCAGTGAACCGTTCTGCAAGATCATACGCTTCCTGTTTTATGCAAACTTATATGGTACAGTGATGGCATGACACACACATAAAATAACATCATTATAAAGTACAGTAGATGGCAGTATGATATACCAAAAGAGAGTACAATAGTGTTAATTTAATACAGTGGAGACATGTGATGTAAGTTATCCAATACGACATCTACAATACAACAAATATACTATGCTTACACTAATGGTATAGTATGATGTTTTATAATATCATCGGATACAAGAAGACATAAGGAAAAATAAGATATGACCTGCAGTGACAAAAAGTGTAGTCAATATCCTCATTTATAAACAGTGCAACGCAATGCAACTCAATTTGACAAAGTACACAACACAGTATGGCACAATAAGTAAAGGCATGTTTCACCTTACCAAATGCCACACTAGGCTACGCAATACTATGACTACAACTCAAGGTAGAATACAATATGCTAAACTAGGCCTGACTAAACTCGGCTGACAGTTTAGCATACAGATGATATGGTCACACAGGCCTACAAAATCACATAACAAGCAACACACAATGATACAATATAATATGTTGCCAAACAATACAGTGCGAAACAATACAATATAACATACTAATATAATTTACAAAAATAACAATACACTAATAATATGACAGGATATCAGGCAACAAGATGTCATACACTAAGAAGACATTTTTAAGAATACAACAGTTATTGTGACATACAATTCAAATCCAACAGATAAACAATTTGATATATAAATATGATACAAAATAATACAATTGTGTGTAAAAAAATCTGACCTAAACATAATGAAACACATCTTGATATGACACAACACAATGTGTAACTTTACTACTATACTCAAGTCGTTAACATTATATCATGAAGAGTGTACACAAAAAATGCTAACAGGCATCAACAATGACAACTTTATAGGTTCAGAAAGAATCCATGCAGCATGAAAAAGAGTGTATTAAATATGTATTCACCTTGCAGGTTCCATTCTGTTCCTGTGCTGTATCAGTCTGCATCGCTTCGTTGGCATCTGCTATCCGGTGCGCTCCCTCAACTGGGTCAGCGCTCGCCAGGCCAAGCTGGTGTCTGTGGCCGTGTGGGCCTGTGTCTTATTCTGCCAGGCACCTATTCTCTACTTCTCAAGAACTAGGTGATTTTGATTGGTCTTTCTTTCTTTTTTTTATTGATATATTTCTTAATTCCCTACCGACAGTTAAATCCCTCTTAGTTGTATTTAGTGTGGGACTATTGATTTTGTGTCACAGTAAGTAACTTATGGAACCTTATTGGGCACCAACCTGAGAGCTAACAAATTGACTTAATCTCTCCTTTCTTCTGTTACTCCTACGTCTTTTTTTTGGTTCAATGCTAAATAAGGCAGAACTACAGTTTAATAAATCTAATGAAATTGAAATATAATATTAATATATCTTCTATCAGGGATGTTGAGAATGAACGGATCTGCTACGACACCACCAGCCCAGAGCTTTTTGATGACTTCTTGGTATACAGCACAGCCGTGTCCGTGCTCATGTTTGCCCTGCCGTTCATGGTGGTGATGGTGTGCTATGGCCTCATGGTGCGGAAGCTTCTGGAGCCTGGCTGGGGGTCTGAAGGTGGCTCTCTGGGAGCACAACGCACCAAGCAGAAGTCAGTGAAAATGATCATCATCGTCTTGGCAGTGTTCATGCTCTGCTTCCTGCCTTTCCACCTCACCAGGAGTCTTTACTACTCATTTAGATACCTAAGGCAGGTCGATTCAACACAGGTGAGGACAAACACTTTTAGAATAAATGTGTTAAATGACTTTTGATGCTAAGTATATCTTGTTTTTATGTGTTCATCAGATCAGCTGTAGGTTGTTGGAAGCCTCCAGTGTGGCCTACAAAGTGACCAGACCTTTGGCCAGTGCCAACAGCTGTGTGGACCCCATCCTTTACTTTCTGGCTGGGCACGACGCCCGCAGTACCCTCAACAAGAAAAATCCGTCTTCATCTAAATCAAGAAGGGTGGGCCGAACCTTAACAACAGAACTCTGATCCAATGCGTGAAACAATTTTTGGAAGAAAGCTGAACATTGTCAGGACAACAGTGACAGGTCTTATTGCAGGTTTCTTTTGGTTGACGCAGCACCACATCCACTGACACAGATTTCATTCAGATTTGCGTAACAAATAGAAATGCATGCTCAGATTTGACCAAATCAAATATGGGCAATACAGTTTTAAAGAATGTAACTTAACATCTAAGTTGTGTTGTTCATTTAATGGACTTAAACAGATATGTTGTGTTTGTTATGTCTGAAAAAGTATAGTGAGAGGACGTAAATAAACTACACTGTGCTTTGCAGCTGTAAATGTTTTGGTAAAGATCCTACTGGAAAACTGATGTTTTTGGATAGACAGAAGTGGGTTTACTTCCGCTCACCTTTCTTTTCACATATCAGACAAAGAACGTACAAATAATGAGTCTGTGGCTTTTAAAATGAAGACGCAAAATGACTCACGCTTGTCAATGTGTTTGTAAATAGTTGGCGAAACAGGATGTCTCTTGAAGTGAGCATACAACTGCAAAAACAAGACTTTGATTATACTGTACGAGTTGCGATTTTTTTTTAGCGGATGTCAGTTTGTGTCCAAATATGAAGGAATTAAATAAATGGTGTTATTTAAACATGTATAGATTTTGACAAATGTGTGGTTATACATTTTTTATAATTTGTCTAATGTAATATACTGAATTTGTTTAATATCCATGTCATTTCATCTATTGAACACCATGCCACCACTAGAGGGTGACACTGTCTAACAAACAGGCAGGTCATTGCTCACGATGCTTTAGAACACATTTTGAGTTTTTATAGTCCATCATTTTCTTCCGCACATCTACACCTCACATATACCAACATCAGCCAACAGTAGATAACACATTTGTATACACCACCAGCAAGAACAACAAAGAAGATAGCATCTAAAATACACCTCTTCTTTATTTTAACAGTAAAAACATTATACAGAAAAAAAGTCATATTATAAATGCAATTCTACAAAGTTGATGAGATGAATGTGTTTTTTGAATCCTTCCTACCAGTACCACTTCAGCAATAATAGTCCTATAATAATAGTAATAAAAACAGAAAAAATGAAACGGCTGCAACCAATACATATTCAGTCCATCCAGACATGTTGACATATTCCTTGTAACAAATTAAGATAATATGTAAATGAGTGGCCTCTATGATTCTAGTAAACTCTTACAGCCATGAAGATGTAAACTGAAGCCAACTCGGCTGCATAACTTTGGTGTAACTCAACCACTAATCCTGCACAGCCACTGGTTGGTTCATTTAATTAAACTGGAATAAAATATGATCGTGTTTCTTACAGTTATGAAAATTGCATAACTTGAGTCTGGCTATGTGTACTGTATGAATGTGGTTGAGAACGTTTTAAAAGCTCATGACTAAAACAGTGAAACTTTGCACTCAAATTGTGAAAAGCCATATACAGTAGGTGCGGAAGCTATATGATGTTGATGAACCAGCAATTCAACTTATATGCATGATGGTGTGACAGATTTCATGTTTTTTTAATGATGGACTACAAGGGTCACTTATTGCTGCGATGCAGTCGTCTCTTACCTTATACATAGTGTATGCTAAAATTATAAAAAGCTGTATGTCTTTTTTTACCCACCCATATTTACATATGTACATTCATTTACAAGTTCTATTCTACAAAGTAATATCTATCCATCTCGTTTTTTCAGTAGGAGTTCAGCCTCTTACTGCCGTTTGGGATGCAGTGATGTAAAAAGAAAAACATTGCTGTCATAAAGTATTAGTGGCCCACTCTGAGAGGAACTTTTGGCCCCTGATCACCTACTTGTGTCTAGTCTAAGAGCTTTAAAGTTGCAAACTGTCAAACTTTCACTGATCTCAGTGAGTGCATCTTCTGTTAAGACTACATTCATCTTTTTCAAATCCTATATGAGCAGAAGAAGAGGAGCTATTTCACTAAACTTATAATAAAACAATATTTAAAACAACAATATGGTGTTTAGTTTCATAACATTTTGTTCGTATAATACTTTCTGTAGTGCTATTGAAGTCTTAAATCAAGTGTCTAGCATTCGTAGTTTGTATACTTGATAGCAGACTACTTGGCTTAATATTTCCTCTCTTTTAAATGTAGTATACACAGTTCAGCTTGTTTCAGACTCACTGATGTATTGGTCTTGTCTTTTGGTCAGTTAAGTCTTCCACATTTTTTTGTCCTCTTCACACAAGTCTGTCTACATGCAATGTGTTTTAGCCCTGTGTCCATTTCCTTCTGTGGAAACACAACTTTAGTGGCTGAGAATGTGTTTTTCTTACGATCCAAAATGATCTTCTTTGTTTTTGTCTCTCATCGTTCCTTCTAGTGTCGGGAATTGACACCCTGGTATTTAAAAAGCTCCACTCTCCACTTTCCCTTTTCATTGGGAATGTATAGTACACTTTTGTTGTCATGTAATAATAAATACAGTTTTTTTTCTCCTCATATTATGTAGAAACAACTTATTTGAGCTTGAGGTGGTTCTTGGGGTTTCTTTTTGTCAGATTTCTAGAAACACCCTCCCTGCCAGCTGTCAAGTTTATGAGGTCATTTTCAGCGAGGTAGTGTTACATCTCTCTGTATCTTCATCTGAAACAGAGAGAGAATAAAAGGTTAAGGAGGTGGCAGGATGAGGACATCAACGGCATAATAGGAGAAGGAGTGAAAGAGATTTTCAAGAGTAAGAAATTACATGCTTTTGAGCCTTTTCCTCCTTTGGTCTAATTCGAAGCATAAATTATTGTCTAATTTAAGGACATTTTTGTGTGACTGTAAGACTTAATAGATAGTTTTGACCACAGTCAGGTCTACATGATTACTGTAATCATTTGGATTCACAGAATGTTTGACCAGACAACCAGAAACAGAAGAAACTCATTTCCCAAATCATTTTAGAGACAATTATCATACTGTGTATAATTTCCTTTCCCAGTAAAACAGACCACATCATTTGGTGCTGGCCACAAAAATACATTAGCTCAGATGCTTATGATCTTGCGCTACTTCACAGCACTGCAAGTCATAACAATTAGCTGCATGCTGGGGAAAGAAATACTGAAGGAAAAGCAAAAACAGAGAGTGTGCACTGCAGGTTGTACCTCTGGATCCCAGATGATGAGGAGAAGGACTTTCCTCCAAAAAGGGAGTTTTGTTGCTCCTGGGATGATTTCTTGGTTTCCAACGTGAGAGGCTTCATCTCTGGGATCTGAGCGACTTGAAATCTGTTTGTAAAGTAAAAGTTCTAAGTTTAAATATGTTTCATACTAAATGCTTTAATCTATAACAATGCATCATATTTAATCAGATGTGTTAAGAGAAAAATCTTTATCTTCAAAGTAACTGAAAACTATAACTCTAAATAAATGTGTTATGAATTACATATTTGCTTCTGAAATGTGGTTTGGATGTGAGAAAAAGTGCTGAAAAGTGAAAAACACAAATGTAGAGTATTTGTATTGTCCTCATGCGTCATATCAGTTGTGTGTTGTTTTGCGTATGAAGTATTAGGACATGTCTCACCTCCCCACAGACAACACGGTCAGCTCTCCCTCCTTCCTCTCCTTCACTTCACTCCCTTCCACTTTGTTCTGTACAGTATTTGGCACAACAGCTTGTGTATGGTGGGTGTCGACAAACACCCCCCCAAGCAGGGGTCTCTTCTGCTGGTCGTATGATTTGTCCAGGGAGGGAACAATGAAGGTCTTGGCGGGCTTCAGGGGATCTTTAAGGGCACCCAGGGGTGGTATGAGGACAGCGGGCCACTTCCGCTGGGCGCAGCGGGTGCAGCGGTAGCCGTGTTTGGGGGCCAGGCCGGAGAGGCCAGAGATAGTGTGATGGTGGGACTGATGGGGGCACAGCTTGGGGAGGGAGCAGAACTGGGACAGGGGAGACAGCATTGGGAACCTAGGGGGTAGAGAAGGAGAGGATGAAGAGGGGGCAAATAAATGATTGGTTGGACAACATTTACAAACATTTAAGTCTGTTTTTTAGTCAAGACAAGAAGTTAATTTCTCTAAATATTTAAATACTGAAATGAAAAAATAATTATAAGATGGTTGTAAGAGCAAATCATACTGATAATAGAGTATAATTAAAACCCTTAAGTGGCATAAAAAAGGTATATTTAGTGTGGAGTGTGTGCTCTGTTTTAAAGTTGTTGTTGTTGTTGTTGTTGTTGATGCAGAGTAAAAGCTTAATGCCATGATGACAAGCGAGTATGAAAACCTAAAAAGAATATTGAAACATTCAACTACACCTTTTAACAGATATTCTTTTTAAGTTTTCATGCAGCGGCTCGTCTGGTCTTCAACCTTCCTAAATTCTCCCACGCCACGCCGCTCCTCCGCTCCCTTCACTGGCTTCCAGTAACTGCTAGAATCCACTTCAAGACACTGGTACTAGCGTACCATGCTGCGAATGGATCTGGCCCTTCCTACATCAACTATACAACCATACACCCCAGCACGTGCACTTCGCTCTGCATCGGCCAAACAGCTCACTGCACCCGCACTGCGAGGGGGACCCAAGTTCCCATCAGCAAAAACTCGTGGGTTTGCTATCCTGGCTCCAAAATGGTGGAATGAGCTCCCCATTGACATCAGGACAGCAGAAAGCTTACACATCTTCCGTCGCAGACTGAAAACTCATCTCTTTAGACTCCACTTCGAGCGATAGAATTATTAACAAAGCACTTATATACTAATAAAGGACTGGCTTATCTAAAGCCAGTTGAGTAGCACTTGAAATGTTTGGCTCTATGAAACCTGATGTACTTATATGATTCTGTTTTCTTCAAGATTGTATCTTCTTGGTCGAATGCACTTATTGTAAGTCGCTTTGGATAAAAGCGTCAGCTAAATGCAATGTAATGTGAATGTAAAAATAATAATACACAAAATTGAAATAGAAATACAAAATAAATTGTAGTTTGAAATTGTAACTCTTATATTTTTGGAATGTTCATTCAGGCCTCTTTAGTTGTTGTCTTTCTATAGTTTTTTGTGCAGAGAAAGGCATAACAAAAGGGACAAAATGCAGCCGCGTGTCCCTGTGTTGCACTAGTTAGTGGGTGACCTGTAGTGACCCTCCCATCACACACACACACACACACACACACACACACACACACACACACACACACACACACACACACACACACACACACACACACACACACACACACACACACACACACACACACACACACACACACACACACACGACCTGAGAGCTTTCCAGATTTCGGTGTGCATTTTGTGTGTGTGTGTGTGTTAGAATGTTCTCGAATCTAAAGCTCACATACAGCAGCAGCCCATCGAGCAACAGCACAAAGCCAGATGCCAAGTTCTTACTACTGCATATGTGGAACACACACACAAGTGTAATACACCCATTCACATCCATATTTGTTAGAAGGGCAATTTGGACTAGAACATGCCTCCTGTCCCCTAATGCCAGCGCTGATGAAGGAAAACACACTGGTGAAGACTGTGGCATATAGCAGCATGTTGCTGGATTTGTAAGATTAACTTCTGACTACTTGAACACTTTTAACAGCCGCAGATTATAACCAAAGTTCAAACCACCAGTACTTTTGGTCATGTAAATCGTGTGACTTTTAACTATGTGACAGCCAATGAGCTTAGTGACAGGTATGCTGGCGAGCCTAATGACTCAAGAGGCAGTGGTATCAACTATGTCAGACATTTACTCCAGACAAGAGGGCGTGATGCTATGCCAAGTACGAGCTGTAGCTGAGATTCAGATGCAGTTTACATGTGCATTGCTTTGACAATACATATTTTTTTCTTTGTTGAAAGAGTAAAACAAGAATAAAGAGCAGCAGGTATGATATTGATAAGATGTGTAAAATTTGAGTTAAACACCCAACCAGTCAAGGAACCAATGTTGAATTATTATCGTGTAAATCCAAGCATGCATTCAAATGTTAAATTAAAGAACTAAAACAGTTTGTGTTGTTTCATTTTAGCTGGTTCTACTGGAAAATGAGCCAATTCATATTTGTTTCCATTCAATTCATATTCAACCTATGTTTAAATTAAAGGTGGTTCCTAATCTATAGGTGTACATCATTATTCAGCTTTCTGCTTTCATCTCTAAAGAAAAACTGCCTGTATCTTTTGGAAAAGTTTCCCTTCCACTCTCTGTAAACATCTCTTGGCAGAATCGAGAGCTCTGCTTTGCACTCTCCCAAATTGTGCTTTCCTCTGTATTCATCTCAACCTTAAACCGCTTGAGCAAAGTATATGTTGAAGGTATATATATATATCCATGCAGGGCGTGTGTAAGCCAGTGTGGTCTCATACTTGATTGAGGAGCCTTTGCTTATGGACATCTGTTTGCTCTCGTACTCCAGCAGCAATTCCTCCAGTGCAGCAGCATTTTCTGAAAAGCAAACAAACACAAGATTGACAATCCATTCTGTAAATCAGTGCTTATTGATAATTGATAAGAATAGTAAACTTCTTTGAAAAAGGTTTGAGTCAGTGCTTGCAGTTCAACGTTAACCATTTTTGATGGAGATAAGGCGTGAACAGTCTGAGCTTGCAGCAGTGGAGATGCGTTTGTGACGCACTCTGATGACACCTTGTTACAATTTAAAGCCACAAGACACCTAATGACTTTTACCTCAATCTCTTACGTGACGTCACTGCTGCACGTACCTTTCTTCTCAGTAATGAGGCGAACCAGAACACTGATGGTGTCTTCATTCAGGTCGTCAGATATGTAGGGACAATTGTTACCTAGAGCAAACAAAAAACACAGACAGACAGAGAAAATCATATACCTTCTGATACTGTATGATGCACTTCGGGGTTGTAGATGTAGTATATTGAAAATGTTAAGTCCATGTAATGACACACGTACATGTAACACAAATACAAAGGCAGTCATATGCATAAAAACAACAAGATTAGTATTGAAAATATATTGTAGAGAACTATTACCAGTGTTTGGTGTACTGTGAAAAGGCTTGGTTATTTTCCAAAGTAGATGGTTATGGCTTTCTCTGTGTTGTCACATTATTACAACACATAGAACGTGAAATGCAGTGTGCAAGAGGAAGACCTTAAGTAAAGTTGCCAAACTTTATGGTAAAAAATGTGTTCTAAAGATGTGTTATATGTCGTAATATAAACTTGAAGCAAAGGGCCATATATTTTTAAATGTCCACCCACATATTTAACTGACTTAACAGTGTACAATGTGTTCCTTCCTTCACAGTTCACACAGTGCATGTCACTGCTGGGATACAGTGCCCCAGTGCACCATGGGACTGATAAGGATGGATGTGGATGACTGAACAGCAAAGAATAGATATGCCTCCATAGCAACACCCCGGACCATCCCATAATAGCAAAGCACAGAGAGGCAGCTGAGAGGAGAGTGATGAGGTCTAGAATAGCTTACTCAGCGATCACACTCTATTCAGCACTGTTGAAGCACACAGAGCTGTGTGTGTGTGTGTGTGTGTGTGTGTGTGTGTGTGTGTGTGTGTGTGTGTGTGTGTGTGTGTGTGTGTGTGTGTGTGTGTGTGTGTGTGTGTGTGTGTGTGTGTCTGCTGTTTTGTAGACCCCCAATGCCAGGTGACCCCTGTATCAGTGTGTTACAAAGCAAAATGTGACTGTATGCATTTGTGTCAATGTGCATGTCTTTCTTGCATAAGCAGTGTCAGGCTGTTGTTAGGCCATAACAAAAGCTGGGTCCCTCTCCATAGTGGCAGTTGCTATGCGAGGATAACGGCATCCATTTCACAGTGTGGCACTCATTCTCTACTATTTATTCTTACAGCAGAGTCACAGCCATATGTTTAGAGTTTCAGTGTCAGCCACAATAAGTCACCAGCCAATCATCCTGTGTCCTGATGAATTTCTGTTTTACATTTGTGCTTCAAGTAAAACAAAATGTTTCCGCTTGATTGCATTAGTCTTTTGGAGCTTATGGCTGGAACTGAAAACTGCAGCAACTAAACTGTGCCTTTCACTCTGCCCTTGTGAGCTTGAACTCAAAGTTGCAGAGTTGACTCTAGCTCACATTTCTGTTGGTCTTATCCACCCCACATTTGTCCTCTCCTTATCCTGTCACTGCACCGTGCACCAATAAGTCAAACTTTTCTCTGCCACAGACTTTGATTCAAGCCCTAACATGCTAAGCTTGGCTTCTTTAATTCATCCCCATGGGTGTTCACTCTGAGCAGAGATGATGAGAAAATTGCTAGAGTAAGAACCAATGCAGTATCCTAAACCTCCGACTGCCCTCTGACCGTTCTATTAACCTGTTGTTATCTGCATTATATTCTGTATTGTCCTTTATTGAAATATTTCAATTACAATCACTAACCAATCAGTCAAACTCAAATTAAAACATACAGGAGTTGGATATATATATAAAGATTGGAAGTTCCTGACAAACTCTGTTGATTGACAAAGAAGATGAACAATTTGGTTAGAAGAAGATGAAGGAAGACGAACAACGCAGATGAAATAATGAGAGGAGAAAGGATTCGAGAAAGAAAGAAGGGTAATAAGCCATGAGGACCTGATTGAATAATTAATCTGGCTGGGAAAGGAGAGATGGATGGATATGGTGTCATGTTTATACGAGAAGGGGGTGGAGGCTCGGGAGGCGGTGTAAGAGAGCCAAGAGATGGGATGAATGGAGAGTATGAGGGCAGTTAAGGAGTTCTGCAGGGGGACGGGGTTCAGGGAGTTTCTCTTTAGGTGCAGGGATGTATCAAGTTTCACAATACAGTGCTTGGAGAGTCAGAGACCAAGGCAACGCTGAAAACAAAAGGGAGAGATCTTTCACCTAAGGACTGTTGCTATGACTTCTGGAATTACATCTTCAGAGTGGTATCTGCTCTTAAGACTTGTTGAAGGAATAGAAGAGCTGTCATCTTGGTGGTTGAGGTTGAAGATAAGAGACATACGAACTGTTCTTCTTGTAATCAACAACAAACGAGCTAGCAAACTGATTCAATCAACATATTATTTCAAGAAATCTAAAAGTGTGAGTATGTGTAACAAAGAAGTGGTTTGAGCCAACCAAGAGGTGTACGTCGATAAAGCAAAACCGAAATAAAATGTTAAATATAATTCACTAGTGAAAATGTTGGCGCTGAATTTAACTTTTTAATGATAGTAATGATGGGATATCCAAAACAGCAGGTGTTGGGTGCAAACGTAAACAGTTCCTTGGCGTGAGACGTGCTGACAGAAAGTGCAATCTGTCGAGGCTGCAGCCTGACTCTGCGGCTAATTGGCTGTCACACAGCTTTCCTCTGAGCCTCGTACCGCCAGGTGAGTGAGGGAAGAGCCAGCTTAGCCTTTCTACCAGTTTAAGCTTATACCTCTCATGAAATGACATTAACTGCATAGTAAAAAAAGAGGCTGGAAAAGAATGACAAAAGAATGTGAACAAATTATATAATACTTTAAATCTTTATGTTTTCAGTTATGAATCTTGAGGTCTTCAAGGAGCAAGTTATAGGCTGTTTAAAGTAATACTTACAAAAATAATTGTCTTTCTCGCTAAGAGTAACATGAGAAGTTCGATACCAATTCTATATTTGTCCGTTGAATATGAAGTTACAGACAGTAAGCTTAGTCTAGCATAAACACTGTAAGCAAGGAGAAACAACTAGTGTCAAAATCCACATACCAGCATCTCTTAAGCTTATTTATGGAACCATTATATCTTGTTTGTTTATTTCATATAAAAGCAAATGTTTTAAAATGTCAATTTTAGTTAAAAAGATAAGTAGGCAAACATTGTGTAATGGAGAGAAAAAAGGCTAACTGTTTCCTCCTGTGTCCTATCTTTGTTTTATTTATTGATACTAATTTCTCTTTCGGTTAATACCAGCCTCATTCCTCTTTCTTTCTTTATTCTTCAGCACTACCCCCCTCTCTTTATACCTCTTTCCATGTTTACCCAAGTCAGTTTCTCTCTTACGTCAGCAGGATGAGTGAGTTGATGGGAAAGCTTTTTTTCCCACCTTTTCAGATAGGAAAATTACAAAATAACAGCATGCGCTAAGATTCCTTGCATTTAATGACCTCTGCAAGGTCAAAGTTAAAAGAGATTAAAAAAAAGCCTCCCATGTTGGCTTGCGTGCAGTCCCATGACAGAGATACATGGGCTGTGGCTGCACACAAAGACACTGCCCCTTAGGGCTTGGCTTGTCTTTGCCCCGACTCACTTTACCAAATCTTGTGCATGTGTGTGTTAATTAGGATTTTCACGGGCAAACGTGACAACAACCTTAACATAAATGTTTGTTTCAGTAGTACCTAGCACTGCTATTTTCGATCTCTTGCTCACTTTTTAAACTTGTTTTCTCTTTGGAATTAATATGATATAATATCTCTTACCTTCTTTCTGTGGTGTGGCAGTTTCTTCATCCCCTGCCTCCTTGTCAGCACTGCAGCGGTATCCCTTCTTCTTCAGGATGTTGCAGATGAGGATACCCAACAGGCCCATCACACAGAAGACAGGCACAATAGCAAAGACTGCATACTCTGCTGACTTCTCCTCAGCGCTGCGCACCACTGTGCCGTTGACCGGCCCTCCTGCACCACTGGAGGGACCTTTACCAACTGTCCGCACCTTTCTGACATGCAAAGATGCTGAGAGAAAAGGGAAGAAGAAGAAACAGAGAAAAAAGAGAGCAGGATGATAAAGCATGGTCTTAATCTCCAAAGGAATGAGTAATAATTGTCAACTGAATGATGGACAAAAAGAACGATTTCAGACACACACTCCAGGATCTCACTTACTTTTCACACACAGACTTTGGGTGGAAACTCCTTCTTTGGCAATGGAGCTAAACCTGCAAAAAGAAAGAAAAAATAAATAAGGGAAAATAGCATTATTAGAGATTATGTCTTTTTTTTCTCAACAAAGCGAATGACATGACCTAATTTAGAACAAGTTACAAGCAGACAGGTAAGCCTTACCCAGGCAGACAATCCCCACAGACAGCATCTGAAGTTGCAGAGCCAGGGGTTGTAGCCTTACGGCCGAGGACCTCGCAGGCTGTGTGGAGTACGCAAGGTTCAGAGTCCAATGCATCTGAAAAGCTTCCAGTCGGGCACAACAGACATTGCACTTCCTCTGCTGGACTTTGGATCTGCCCACAAGCCTGGCAAGAAAGAAAACACTTCTAAACTAAAGCAGAAGAGGCCACTAATCACAAAACAAGAGCATCCCTTTGGTGATGGAGAAGATGAGTGTCTCTGTTAACTGGAATAAAAACAATGATATCCAACTTTTCACTTTCACATACATAGATTAAAATCATTTGCAAGAAAGAAAATAATTCAGCTTGTTGAAACAAGTGTATTTAAACAGGTAGGGAGGGGAGAGAATAAAGGAACATGGGGAGAACGTTTGTAGACTCTGATGGTACAACAAAATACTTATAAGGAACCAAAAGCACTTGATAGCAACATATATTTTAAAAGCTATTTCAGCTCGCTGTCTCACCTTGGAAGGCTCCTGGCCGGCAGGGCATTGCAGACACACACACCCTTCCCCCCACCGACACTGCACTGCTGCAGTCCCAATACAGCCAAACACCTGGAAGACACACACACAAAAGCCCACAGATCAGTGGAGGTTTACATTAATGTGATGTTGATACACTTACAAAATTGTGATGTTCTTGTACAATGCACACAAGTGTGTCATTTTTGCATATGGTACAAACAGTCAGATGCACATGTTTACCGTGAGAAGGACAAGAGCTGAGCAGCAAAGGTGGTTCCTCATCATCTTCAAAGTATTCTTCTATGTTCATATGATCTAAAGGGTTGAGGACAAAGAAAAAAGTCAGAAAAAGGGTTCATCACGTTTTCAAATATGGTCAGGTTCATGTAGATATGGGTTAAAAGAGCATACTATAAATCACCTTAGTCAACACACTGTGCCCTTTTAGCAAACACAATTTAGTGACCCTTTAAGTGCTTAGAAATATTTTATAGTCATTTGGATGACCTATACAAAACTTATGTCACACGCACGCACGCGCACACACAAACACTCACAAGCACACTCAACCACACACGGTCACATGGCGAAAAACACCTGAGTCATATTTTGCAACTCATCAAGAGCGAAGTTACTTGAGGGACAGGGAGGTAAGGAGTAGTTGTAAATGCTGTAAATAACATTTACTATGAATCAGGTTCTTTTTATGGCCGACAGTGAACGAAACAGGGCTTTTCCTGTGGCTATTTTTGGGCAGCTTGTACTCGCACCCACATCTGAAGCAATTATACAACACATTCATTTGCCAACACATGGTGAATTTGTCAACGTGTGAGGAAAGCTGCCACTGGGATAGGTATTTCCAGTGATTTAGGTGAGTTATAGATTAATACCATTAACCTTAGACATGAAGATTACACTGCTTTGTTTTGTTGTGGTTTTTAGAGGCAGATGCTACACCCGGGTGTCCGAAGCTAACAATGCTATTTACACCCGGGTGCCCGAAGCTAACAATGCTATTTACACCCGGGTGTCCGAAGCTAACAATGCTATTTACACCCGGGTGCCCCTAGCTAACAATGTTTTTTGCACCCGGGCTACACATTAGATACTGTGGATGTATAGGTATTTATGGAAATGTGTCTTTGATAACTTCATTCCCTTGTGCTGCTGCGTCAAATTGTAATTCCCAGGGTGCAAATAGACACTCCGTTTTTTTTTTTTAGAATATTGCAAATAAAGGAGAGGAAAAGGTCAACAAGGATGATCTTTATATGCACTGATGGATCTCGTATTTAGATCTGGGTGCCACAAGCTAATATTGTGTAACAAAAAACAATGTTGTCATCTCTATAGTAGGCTAAGCTCTTTTTTTTCTGAAAATATTTGACGACATATTATTTAGCATAACTCCCTAAAGCTCACACATTATACATATCCATATGCACACAGAATAATGTCGTCATAAAGCCATTTAAATACATGTAGCCTATTAAATGAGATGTTGTTTAAACAAATGTATTTTATTTTAATTAAAAGGCAGCAGAGCAGGGAAAACAGCACGGTGGCCAACCAATTGCTGTGACAGCAGTGAGAAATCTAAACCTGAAATCCAGATTTCCTTGACTTCTTTATTAAACCCAAGAAAGAAAATGCATTAAAATGTTGTCAAACTGCTGCCACTTTAAACATAATTCACTGTTATAACTTTCACTGTAAAACATCCTTGTTGAGATAAATCTTAAGCAAACAATTTGCTATAAACCACACACACACACACACACACACACACACACACACACACACACACACACACACACACACACACACACACACACACACACACACACACACACACACACAGAGAAATGTAGAGATTGTTTGGACACATACAGGCTTGTAAAACAGCCACTGATCAAAGCAAAATCATATACCCAGTTTAGATTATGTCAACCAAAACATAATAGACTAATACACTAAATAAAACTGATTTACAGCATTATGATGACAAAAAGAAGTACAGAAAAAAGATGAGAAAGTGG
>NW_011341894.1:167424-193822 GCF_000735185.1 Notothenia coriiceps
GTACGGCAGCTGCACCGCCCTCAATCGTAAGGCTTTACAGAGGGTGGTGAAAACTGCACAGAACATCACCAGGACGGAGCTATCATCCATGGAGGACCTTTACTCCCAGCGGCTCAGGAAGAAATCCCTCCGCGTTATAAAAGACCCCCATCACCCCAGCCACAAACTGTTCTGTCAGCATCCGGACAAAAACAACCAGATTCAGAGACAGCTTCATCCCGCAGGCAATAAGACTGTTAAACACCTGAACTGTTGAAACAACATCCATAACATTCATCTGGCTGCTATTTAGAAATGATTTATCTATTTATCTATATCATATTCCAATAACTTGCATATAGACTCTTATTGCACTATTTTTAACTATTTTTCTTTTTGTATTTACAATTTACTTGCACTATATGTTTCTGTATACCTGTTTTATTGTGTTGCACTGTTGAAGGAGCCTGTGACCTAAGATTAGCTACACTGTAGCTATGTTCGTATGACAAATAAAAACCTTGAACCTTAAAAACACCCTTTTAAAGCCATGAAAAAAGTACCAAACATATCACACCACAAATCGGGAAAAACGTTTCTTGACTGGTTCTGGTAGGCAGGATGTATTGCCATTGGAAAAGCTAGCTGCTTCCCCGTGTTTTGAGACTTGATAAGCTAGGCTAACATGCTGTAAAGCCATGTTTAATGGACAGATAACAGTGGCATGGATCTTTTCAATTCAGTCTAAGCAAGGAAGGGAATATGTGTAATTCTGAAATATCTAACTATTGCTTTAAGAGATCAATGATCCCCTAATTAATCAACCAATAATCCCTCCATTCACCTAAACACCCTAATCTCATGACTTTGTCATCCCTTTACAAAACATATCTGAAAGGCTTTGGCCTGACCTCATGGATACAACACATAACTGGTTGTCTTTTGTATTTGTTAGGATTAAGCACTAATCTTTATATACTACTCTAGTGCTAGTGATATTGAGTAATGCTATCTTGTTTGGCTTGGAGATGTTTTATAAGAGAATAGGCATTCTGAACCATATACTGTAGTCCACATTGGACCCAACATCTTTCAACACAGATTCACTGAACAATGAAGAGTACATGTTGGTCTGAGACTTCCTTTATCCCTGTTAAGAGAGGTAAGTGCTTTGTCTGCTACCTTTTGTGTCTCAAATCCTTGAACTCTCATACTTTTTCCACATGCTCTTTCCACAACTCTTGGTTCTTGAGTTGTCAAATCCTGTAATTGCATTTTATGGTTTACATGTTTCCTTTTTCCTAATCCAGCTTGCTTCACACCTCTTTCAGCAATGTGCTTTGGCTTGGAAGCTGCAGTCAGATATGTGCATTCATAAAGAGAGAAAGACAGAAAGAGAGACGGACAAAAGAATAGAAAAAGTGAGAGAAGACAAAAGCGTGGGAAGTGCAGGATATAACAGGAAATTAAGATCTCTCCGAAAATCCCAGCACACAAAACAAAGAAGCCATACGACACCAGCACGCACTAGTCTTTCGTCATTTTATGAGAAAACAACAAAACAGGATAAAAAATCATAACACCTCAAAGGAAAAGGAGAAGATTGTGACGACTTTTCATAAACTGTAAAACAGTAATTACCCAAAACCCCGGGTGCTGTTGTTTGACACATTCCAATAACAAGTCGCGACAACATGACTAGTCACATTTTCTGTTTTGTTCAGGCAACCTAAAAATAGTAATAATAAAGAAGTAATGGGAAAGGCATGACAAAAACACGGACGTTGTTCTATTCTGTAGTGGTTTTTGGCTCGTTGATGTCATGCAGCAGCTAAACAGAGATCTTACTATGTGAAGCTGTGAAGGAAAGAAGAACCACAAAAGGGGAAACACATGAATGAGTGGAGCTCCTCTTTTTTCAACGTGAGGTGACTGAGTGGTAGGAGAGATCAAGGGTAGCTGCCACGTTATTGGCTTCATAACAATGAGCCGTGTTTCTCAAGTAGGCCTACACATTAGTCTGGTTAGACATGAGACTCTGCAATGATACTATTTTAATGCCACCATTTTTTTCGTGTCAAGTCTAGAGTGACAAGTCATGCTTACAGATTGGAATATATTTAAAGCAACAACTCTGTAAACACATTCTGATCATTAAACAGCAATGAGACATCTGCTGAGTCAACAGCTTGTCTTGAAAACAGCCTATAGAGAAAGATTATTTAAAAATAGTGACACAAAGGTAAAGGTAGACTATACTGTCCTAGTGAAGCATTCAAACACTTTGGCTTAGATGACAGATCTGACTGTTATGGCGCATTTCCACTGCAGCGGGTAGCCCCGTTTAAGCGTCCTTAATCGTCCTCAAGCGGCCAGGCTAGTTTTTGGTGGCCTTTCCATATAGCGTAGCACTGGCTAGCGGGTACTTTTTCCGGTCCCATAAAATCGTGGTTCTATCAGGCCAGGGCTAGTGATGTGTCGGTCGCGAACGAGCCGGCTGAAAGAGCCGGCTGTTTTAATTGAACGACGGGAGCCGGATCGCGCCCGCGAACGAGCCGGTTCTTCTTTTTTTTTGAGGAGGGATCTAGACCGGCATGAAGGCACATTATGCAATGTGCAATGCGCAAATTATCCCGCTTATTACATGGCCACATTCTCAACAAAGTAACGACATGACTCCCAATATTAATTGAAATGCTTTTATGGATTTAGAAAATTATTTTATTGATTTAAAAAATAGTTGTATGTATTTATTTAAATTGACATGCATCCGCTAAAGAAAAATAGTCCGTTGTTACTGTTTGAACTAGCGTAGCAACGGCAGGAACTGCTTCCAGTGTTTTTGAGGAGCTTTTTGATTACAGATTTGAAAACATCGTTGCTTGCTTTAAAAATAGCACAATTCATTATGTCAAACCTTGGAAAGTATCTAGATATCCCTGCCCTAATGCCAAAGTAAATATCAACTGAATATGTGTCGCCGCGACACATATTCAGTTGATATTTACTTTGGCATTAGGGCAGGGATATCTAGATACTTTCCAAGGTTTGACATAATGAATTGTGCTATTTTTAAAGCAANTATTTTTTATTATTTGCACAGCGCACACACACACACACACACACACACACACACACACACACACACACACACACACACACACACACACACACACACACACACACACGACACACCAGTCATATTTTTGTGAATACTTTTTATTTATTTGCACACACACACACGCACGCACGCACGCACGCACGCACGCACGCACGCACGCACGCACGCACGCACACACACACACACACACACACACACACACACACACACACACACACACACACACACACACGTATCTCCACAGGAAGGTGGGAATGTGTTTTCAAATCTTAAACCTCCATGCTCTCTTATATCCAACAGGGGGAAACGTTTTTTTAAAAGATTGTGTAGAGGTCTATAAGAAAAGGTGCCTACTTCTTACCTGATTTAGTACTTCAGAAAAACTTTTTTCTGGTTGAGTTTAAGGTCTCAACCTCTTGATTCAAGTCTTCTTCAATACAGCATGATGTCATTTTGGTCGTTATATACCCGTTTAGAGTAAAAAACAAACACCATGGCATAGGTCTACGGCCTTGGGTATTGCTGCTATCTCTCTGAAAGGAGGGGCAGCTGGGTGCATTGTTGTTGCCAGCTTATGACCGAGCACAAGCCGCCATGACGTAGTTTATTGTTCAGGGACACCTAGAAGCACTTATTTTCTCTGGAACGTATCCCTAGCGCACATTCTTCTCTGGACGACAGCTCTAGTTAGATTCAGGGTCCATATTTTTTTAGTCTCGCTGATGAAGAATGTTGATTATTAGACTCTGAACTAGTTAAAACCTCGAGCTACAGAAGAGTTCTTCAGAATTGATTGTGGCATCTCAACGGTGTGGTCAAACCGGGCCCGTGACATGTCGTGTGAATTCTCCGGCCGAAGCTCCAAATAAACCGTCAGTGTTTGCCATCAAAGCTCCAGCTCTCCTCGTGTCTCTTTGAGTCCTGACTCCAATTGTTTCAGAAGTTTCCCCCACAGTATCTGCTGTGACATCATGGGCTCAAAAATACCGTTTCCATTTTTAACTGAATCAATACCAAGGACGAACACTTTTATAGCTTTATTTAAATTATTAGTGTCTGAAAGTTGTGAAATGTGCTAAAAGCCAAATTCAGTCATTTTAAGTTTATACTTAATTTGAATGAGCTGAGAGCAGGAGATAAGTTAAAGTTAAGATAAGTTAAGTTCGCAGGCTCCATTGGACCAAGATACGGCTATTGTTGCTCTCCAGAATCAGGCATCATGCGCCACTGAGCAACTTTCATCTGAACGTGGTCCTGCCTCCAACGCTGTATCCAGTTCCCTTTATACATCCATGGTTGACACCAATTTTATTTTGATGATATACAGACAAAACTGTTCAAACCATAGATAGATACTGTATTCATCCCAAATTGGGAAATTATTTAGTTTTTTCTCCTGAATATTATTTATCTTGACAGCTTTAATTCAGAATTTTACACAACAATCATATGAGAAAACCGGATGATTTGTTATGAAGGGGCCCTATTACGCTTTTGGGGGTTTCCCTTTCCTGTAGCATGTTTTGGTTTCTGTGGATGTAAATGGTCTGCAAAACGTAAAATCTAAAAGTTCACAAAAAGAGGTGGTGCAGCACACACTGAAAAAACGTTGACTTTAATTAAATATATTATGTCGACAAATTCCATATAATAGTATTAGGTTAGTTGACAGCAATCATTTTAAAGGGGACCTATCATGCGAAATGCACCTTTGTACGTCTTTTATACATGAATATGTGTCCCCGGTGTGTCAGGGAACTCACCAAGAGTCAGAAAACACAACCCTCTCTCTTTTCCTCCACACCCAAATCTCTTAAAAAGGGGCTGCAACGGATCTGATACATACTGATCCAGATTTGAACTACTTTTCTGACGTCAGGACGGTGGCGCTACGGCTATTGGGCCAACTCCACCAATCAGGAGGAGACAGCCACGGACATTGCCGTTCGAAAGCGCTGGAGACGCTGTAGTACATATTTCAGGCCACCAGATGATGCTGTGCTCACTGAATCCGAGCATGAAAGGCAGTGTTAAATTGAGCGAAATGAGGAATGGATGAAATGCATGATCTGTTTGGTATTTTGAAAAATAAAACGTATAAATATACCTTATATAGGTATGGTCCTACAATATAATATTCAAATATAGCATGATAGGTCCACTTTAACCTCCTCCTTTCTTCACCCCAACAGCAAAACATGCGTGAGAACAAGGAAAAACAGGCTCTGGGTGATCTGATGATCAAACCAGTCCAGAGGATTCCCCGATACGAGCTGCTGGTGAAGGTGAGTCCTCTCAAAGTATCTGTGCTGTATACTGCAAGTTGCCTCATTCTGGGTTTAGTTACCAGAATCTCATGTAAAGACAGATCGTAACATTTTTGTGTGTTTTGTTTTGTTCAAGGACATGCTGAAGCACACCCCAGAGGATCACCCGGACTATTCGTACTTACTCGACGCCCAGAGGGACATCAAGCGATTGGCTGAGAGGATCAATAAGGGCCGTCGCTCCGCTGAGGAGGCAGAGAGGGAGGCCAGGGTCATCCAGGAGATCGAGGCGCACATAGAGGGAGTGGAACATGTGAGATATTTATTAATGTACTGATAAAACTTTGTAGAGCTTAGGTTTTCCTTCTTTAATGTTAAATATGACTATTTTGATCATCCATTGTAGATTTATTTATTTATTTATTCATCATAAAGTGTAAGTAGTTAGTAAAAAGGACCAACACAATCATGCTATTGCATTGTTTTTTTCTCTGTGTTAAGTTCACAGAGCTTTTGTACAGATATTTGATTCCATACAAGAGACAAATGGCCAAAGTTTGAAGTAATTGCTATGTTTTAAAGTGTTGATCTTATCTTTGTGTGTTTGTGTTAGATTCTGAACCCTGAGCGGAAGTTCTTGAGACAGGAAATGGTCATGGAGGCGGTAAGAAGTTCCTTCTGAATTTACAAATGTTTGTAGCAAAGAAAGGTTTCAAAATGTGTCCAATGTCTTGGAAAAGAAGTCAAGCTAATAGAAATAATGAAGGCAAACTCTATTATCTTATATTGATACATTGTTACATGGATGTGCAAAAGCCAGAGTGAAGATTTTCTGAACTTTTCCCCTCTCTTTAATCTCTCTTTAATCTCTCGGTTTAGAAGACCGTTGGTGGGAAGAAAGACCGATCTCTCTTCCTCTTCAGTGATCTGATCATCTGCACCACTCTCAAGAGGAAGTCTGGCTCATTAAGACGCAGCTCAATGAGCCTGTAGGCAATACACAAACACACACACACACACACACACACACACACACACACACACACACACACACACACACACACACACACACACACACACACACACACACACACTATAATAAGACAGTTACCTAATAACACTGCCCCTTGTTCTTATACAAAAGGTACAAATGTTTTACAATGTTTGACAACATTTAGCTACTATTGACCTCTTTTTGTGTCTTTCTCTGCTGCCCTCTCACTCTCAGATACTCTGCTGCGAGTGTCATAGATACTTCCAGTAAATACAAGTTCCTGTGGAAGCTTCCTCTGGAGGACGTGGAGGTGGTGAAAAGTAAGTGTACAATGATTCATCTTAAGATCTCATGCTGCTGAGGACATGAAACACACAGGCAACTGCAATGCTTTTATTTTATTTTATTATTTTGTTTCCAAGTTGAATAGGTCTCATGACTGCGTTTAAATTATAATAACACTGTTTCTTGTTTATAGCAAAAAAATAATACACAAAAATGAAGTCTCAGTTTACAGATTCATCAGTATTCAAATTAAAAACATTTACTTTACTTTAGATGTTTAAACTTTTTTGTAATGCTGTTCAGTCCTTTAACACTTTTAATTGAACTCATCAGGCTCGACTCAGGCAACAAACAAGGAGAGTATCCAGAAGATGATTAGTCGACTAGACGAGGACGTCAGCACTCTGGGTCAGATCAGCAAACTCTCAGAGACCCTCGGCTTCCCACACCAGGTACTGTGCACCAACCATAGGCGGCGCGGGAGGCTCAGGTTTGGGAAGGCTAAATAACTTGTTTTACCTGACGCTGCCTGCCTCCGGCGTCTATAGAAAAGAGATCAACTCAGTGAAAGCACCGCCTGATCAGAGACAACGGCTCAGTGTGCGGAGTTTATATCTATTAAGTATAAAGGAGTTTAAACTGCCGTATGAAGAGAAGATGCCGACGTGTCGCACTTATCATTCATATCACATTATCAATCAGATCATCGATCATATATGGCTAATATCATACTATATCATATATTTCCTTATCTGAGTCAGCTTCTCGAGCCGTATCTGGACAACACTTACATTGTCACATACTGTATGCAGAAGTATTATTTTAAGCAACACATTAAGTTTGACGAAACACTCGAGTCAAATGTAATTAAAGTCAGATCCACTCGTGTCTTAGACGGGGCAGTGATATCATAATGTACGCATTCAAACACTTTTTCTGTTACCAGCTGTATTCACCTTGCAGGTGCAACTATGTGGCTTGTATCCTGGATTATATGTTTAAGTCATGGGTGTTTAAAGTTCATATTTGTCTAATATTAGTTTACTTTTCATTAATGAAGTACTGTATGACGCTGCGCTGTCAGTAGGCTACACTTGTTCCTGTTTGTGATTGGTCAAATGTTGCTAACCCCGCCCCTTTCACGTGAACGCGCTCTCAGCTGGAGAGAGAAACCCTGGCTTGATTTACCGAGTTGATAACCAGCGTCATAGGACCGCTTAGCGAGAGCGCGTTTGTTAGGGTTAGTTACTAACTCAAACGTATCCAGGGTCTGTTGAACTGGCTTCGTAGTGCAGGGCACAGGGTTAGTTAAAAAGCACCGAAACAGCATGAAACGCGTAGGACTCAAACTTATCCAGGATCTGGCTTCGTAGTACAGGGCACAGGTGGCTGCATAGCAGCGCTAATGTCAAAGACACAAACATTATTCATTATATTTTTCTTTTACCAGGATGCAGTGACACAAATATTTGGGAAGGCTTAGCCTTCCCTAGCCTTTAGGTATTATGGCCTTTGTCATTTCTTATTGTCTCATGTTCTAAGTTGTAGTGACAGCCAATGGTGATGGTCACCAGGGATGTATCAAATATTTAGTTTTCTTCTTGTTTCTTGCTCTTGTCAGTCCCTGGACGATGTGATAAAGGACCTGATGGGCTCGGTGCACAGGGAGCTGTCAGAGAAGCAGTCTCTGGCCTTCAGCATGACCTTCCTGCCCACAAAGCTGGAGTTCACCACGGCCTCCGCTGAGAGCACCTTCGTGTTCGAGTTCACCTCACCTGACACTCGGTCCCACTTTGAACAGGCCTTCGAAGACGCCAAGAAGAAGCTAGGTCAGTAAAAAAAGATAAAACATTATTAACTGGACTGTAGCTTGTTAGTTAAAGTAAAAGAAAAGAGAGAAATAATTCCTCATCTGTGCCCAGCTGCATAAGCACCTTAAATTAGTTTTCTCAATCTTCCTCAGACTTCCTGAAAATAATATAATTATGATGTTAATCTATAATGAGTCTGACTAGGATTTACTAGGCCCATACCTTATTGAATTGCTCTATTTGTTATTCTGTCATCCATTTAGCAATGAATAAGGACCAGTGGAACCCAGAGTTTCTGAAGGCCATTCCTATTATGAAGACACGAAGTGGGATGCAGGTGAGAACAACACGGATTATCTGCTGTGTATATGGAGAAGATTTATGTCAGACAATTTATTTCATTCAGTTCATACCTGTAGACAAGCTCTCTACAGATGTTCCAAAGTTATATCCACTCATGTATTGTTGTTTGTCTCCAGTTCTCATGTGCCTCTCCCAGCCACAGCTGTCCTGACAGTGGCTGCGAAGTGTGGGTGTGCAACAGTGATGGATACGTGGGACAGGTGAGGAAAAACACTTAAATGTGGCTATAATGAAACCAAAAAGCCCCTTAGGGGACAACAAGTATCGATACTTACAGAGGACATCTTTATTACCTTCACAAAGGATGTTATATTTTCGTTTTGATTAGTTAATCAGTAGGCTTATGGAAAAACGACTTGCCCAATGAAACTGGGCAGAAGTTTGTAGCATGGGCAGAGGAAGAACATATAATAATTTGAAGCAGATCTAAACTACGGGAAAGATACACAAATATTTGTCCCTTTTATGAAGATTGCAAGATAGGTAGAGGTTGCCGCTCTCTGATTGATTATGTTTTCTCCGTTCAGGTGTGTCTGTTGAACATCAAAGATGAGCCCACAGTGGAGGCCTGTATTGCTGTCTGCTCAGCGAGGATCATATGTATCGCTGCTGTACCAGGACTCAAGGGAAGGTCAGTACACACTTAGACATTAAACACTCTTGTAACAAAAACCCACCTAAGTCCCTGCACCTGAGTGGTTCAATTGACTCTCTTTCTGACTTAATCTCTATTCTACACCAATGACTCATCTTGTAGGGAGCGTGGATCAGAGCCCACCCTGGCCCCCGGAGCCCCTGGTCCCCCCCAGCAACAGCTCCATATCTCCATCGCTCATTCATCTGTGGAGCTGACGGAGCAACCCACAGGTCGGTCCATAAAGGTTTAACAACATGACAAGCAGCAACTATTACTATTCATTTTTGTTTATTCAACAGAATCATTGCATAATAATGAACATTTCCAGCTCAATGAAAATATGCCAGAATCCGCAAATGTGCTATTTTTTTTCAGCTATCCCTGGGCAGGCTTTTACAAATAGTGTCCTAGCATTACCAAGACAACAGTTACTAAAGCACATAACCACACAACACGATATGATAAAATACATATCAAATAAATTACCAAAGCTTATGTAAAACAATACTTTAAAACAAACCGGGGTGTGAACTGTTATGGTATAATCCTATTTTGCCCTAATGTTATCCTCTGAGTAATATTGACTTGTATTACTGATTGTTTCCAGGTCCCGGAGCTGAGCTTGTTCCTTTCGACAGTGATGACACTGATGATGAGGATTCACCCAGCCCTTCCTCCACTCTTAAGAGTCAGGCCAGTCACTCCACCATTTCCTCCAGCTATTGCAGTAAGTAAAGAACACACTTCAGTATCACACACTTACCGCATACACTCCATAGGCTTATATTTTCAAATGTCCTCCCGTAAGATGATGAGGGCCCAGGCTCCAAAGACATGGCTACAGAGACCACCAGCAGTGAAGAGGAGCAGGAGTTCCCTGTGGCGAGCTCCTTTGGCGCCCCGGGGATGTTGGGTGATGGCGCCGGAGGCCGCGGCCACACAGAGAGCTCGATGGACGGCCGGGCCATGCGCCGCTCCTCCCGGGGCTCGTTCACCAGGGCGAGCCTGGAGGACCTGCTCAGCATCGACCCGGAGGCCTACCAGAGCTCAGTGTGGCTGGGCACAGAGGACGGATGGTATGCGACACAGACACACACATCCATAGACATAACTTTCCGTCTAAATTAAAACTCAATAATGAACGATAAAGTGAAGTTATGAGACTTTAATGACTTGTATGGGCCAGCAGCTCATTCCCACATGGACATAACTTCCAACCCTACTCACAAATGATGCATATTGTTGTACTGATTCATCACCTAAACTCCTATAACGCTTCTGTTTCCCGTCAGCATTCACGTGTACCAGTCCTCAGACAACATCCGTAACCGTAAGAACAGCATGAAGATGCAACACTCAGCCTCCATCCTCTGTATACTGTGAGTCACCTCCAGCCTTACTTTTCAAAACTAAATAGCAGAATTCATGCTTCATTAGACAAATTAAAAAGATGGATTAGTAGTGGGTTGACATTTCTTAGTCAGTTTTGTCTCTTATTGTCTCAACTTTCTTGTTCCTGCTATATAAGTGTCCACGAACATGTTTCACAGTTATAACTCTTTGTATATTTTTAGAAATGTTTTCTTTTTTTTGTGTGCCTAACCTAAATAATGATTATTTTCTTGTCATTCTGAAAGCATCCTTTTTTTTTTCTTCCTTTAGGTATTTTGACAACAAAGTGTTTGTGTCCTTGGCCAATGGAGAGGTGATAGTCTATCAGAGAGAAGCCGGTAAGCTTGGAAAGTGATCAAGTTTAGTCGTTTTGAGCTCCGTTCTATTTAGTTTATGTGTTTGCTGAAGCTTTTATTCTCTGCAACATGTTGCTCAAATAACTGTTATACTATGCTACCATGCTAGTCCACCCTGTCTGTTACCGGTTAAAAAATGTCCCACCTGGTTGAGGAAGTTAAGGAGATACTTTTTACTTGAAATCCACTAAAATAATGACATTTGTATGTTTTCTGTTCCCTTGGTAGTCTTTCTGAATAACACCCCCTTTCATTTGAAATCTGCAGGTAGTTTCTGGGACTCTCAGTCTTCTCAGACGTTAGTTCTGGGCACGCCCACAAGCCCCGTCACCAAAATGGTTCCTGTGGGAGGAAGGCTTTGGTGTGGCTCACAGAACAGAATCCTTATTTTAAACACAACTACACTGGTACAAGAGGTAAGTGGAAGAAGGATGTGTGTACAACTGAGTACATTTCAGCAGTTAGTCAACAGTGTGTGTGACATTTCTTCTCTCGTTCTCAGCACTGGTTCCAGGTAGGCACAGACAGCAGTCGGTGTGTGACCTGCATGGTGGCGTACGGTCAGGGTGTTTGGTTGGCGTTGCAGGGCAGTGCCCTGGTCAAACTGTACCACGCTCAGACGCTGGAGAGCCTGACAGAGGTGGATGTGGCGCCTGCTGTGCATAAGATGCTTGCAGGTAAGAGACACATAGGGAATAACTCCCTTCATCCTCACCACTGTTTCTCCCCTGACTTCTAACCCATTAGCTATTTTCTTTCTTTTCATTCAGGTGCCGATGCAATCATAAGACAGCACAAAGCTGCCTGTCTGAGAATCACAGCATTGCTGGCATGTAAAGATCTGCTGTGGATTGGCACCAGTGCAGGTAAAAACATTTTTAGAGTAAGAAATCAAAACACAATTAACCCGATAATCAAAATCTATGATCATTTTGTCTTCATGATAAAATCAAATCAGATTTAGGTTGAAATAAAAGAGGTCTGGAAGCAAGGTAAATGTGCGTTCACCTGCAAAGTATATATGTGTTTTCTTTAATGGTAGAAATGTTGTGTTTTAAATTAATAGACTTATTGGATTAAAAATGAAATATTTTTAAGTTGGTTTTCTTCTTCAGGGGTCGTCCTTACGCTGGGGATCCCAGCCGTGAGCTCAGGAACGGGGGCTGGGACACTGAAATCCCCCCAGGTGCCGATGGGCTCGGCTCAAGGACACACTGGCCACGTTCGGTTCTTGACATCAATCGAACTACCAGAAGGGTTTGACATGAACTTCCCACTTCCTGAATCCACAGGTAGTTGTTGTTTTTCATTTTTAATGTGCACTTTTGTCTATTGCCCACAGTAGGAAATTGAGGTGTTATCCTCACTTGTGCCTTCCCATTACCTTTAATCCCTACTCTCTGTTTGTTAGGCAACCAATCCCAGAGCAGCAGCACAGTTGATGGAAACCTCCAAAGGCGCGACTCTTCGCGTCGTCGAGCGTCAGCCCACATCCCTACAAAAACAAACCATCTAGTAATTTCTGGCGGTGATGGCTATGAGGACTTCAGACTGACGAATAGCAGTGAAACAGTTGGACGGGATGACAGTACCAACCATCTTTTACTTTGGAAGGTCTGAGACAATAAACCCCGGTTTGAACAACCCGCCCCAAACTCGCTCAATCTGAGAACTATAGCACACGCTCCTGTCCTTTTCCCCACCGGGACCCTCACTTTTTGGTGTTGTTGTTTTGGTCTTCTGCTCAGTCCTCCAGTCTCTATGTGCACAATATGGCTGTCACCTTTCTCCTGGACTTACCAATGAATATGATCACTTCAAGAAGACTATGGTAATGTTTCTGATGGTGTGCGTTATTCCTCACTGAGTGATGTTTGTGCATGTGATGACTTCTTTCTGTGAATATTGTCTTGAAAATTGTATTAAAAAAACTATTATTTTAGTGAAGGAGTCAGAAGAAGACAGAGAAGCCGAAAATGAAACTTGACAGAAGAGGATTTGGACTGTGTAGAATGTCACTGCACAGGAAGTTATAAGAGGACATACAAGTGAAGTGTGTACTTGTCCTTATACATCACTTCTCTGTTTGTTTTTGGACTCTGACGTCAACCCTTTACTCCATCATCACTTGACCCTTGCCTGAACTTCAGACAAAATGTTTCCTGAGGACCGGAGGTTAATGTCATGTACAAATATATGAATGGAAACTTAGTAAAACATAACATCACAGACTGTAGTTTCATGGATACTCTGAATTGTGTTTTTTTTTCTGCAGCTAAAGCTCATGCTTGCGAGAGAGGTTCTGTTTCAGTCTGTGAGCTTTAAAGGAATGAAGTTCAGGTAGTAGAATAGAGATAAAGATTTCTGGTCATAGAAGGGTTGTAATACTATCTACATCATGATCATTGCTTTAAGATATAAGACTGCTACAAACCTCTTTTCTCCTGCAGAGAAAGATTGACTAAAAAGTGCAATATGTGGAAAGAGCGTTTCGCAAGACTTATACACACGCACATTAATGCACAGCCTTCACTCACTGAATTGGAAGATATTTGTGAAAAAACAAATGTGTGTTTTCCACAGATAATCAGATGGTATCAGATTTTCATATTTCATTTTTGTTGTCAGTTTAAAGAAACTTAAACATGGATGATGCCTGCTACTGGAGTTGAGTAGGAAAGGTGCATAGGAGACTTTCCTCCTTAACATGACTATGCCAAAGCCTTGTATGTGTTACAGTTTTGACATTAAGGGATCTTAAGAGATTTATTTTGCAGTGAAATCTAAGTTTGTTGAGCAGAAATCAGGAGCTGATGTTACTGACTTCTATGACGCTGGGCTGTGGTAGCAGATAACGATAGTAATGTACAGTATTTATGGTTTTGATTTTAGCGCATTCTTTTACAGCACTTAATTTATAGAAGATGTAGCTTTCACCTTTTGTGTTTGAGTTAAAGAACAAAAAAGCCTTGGTTTGATGAGCAGACTAGACAGATGGGAATAGTTGGTTTGGGCAGACAGACATACACAGCAAGGGTGTGACAGTCCACTCATTGTCCGGTACGATACGCAATACAGGGTTGTTTTTTAGGAGTTGTATGACTCCGAAGAAAACAGAAATGTAAAGAAACAATCTAAAAAGGAACGAGTATTGTCATTGTCATTGCAAAGCATTGTCTTTGAACACAGCTCAATACTTATTTTGAAGAAAAAGAGAACAAGTCCCCCTCATGCCTGTTTGGAAGCCAATACAATTATTTGCCTAATATTCAACCTTTTTAAGATCCATTGTGACATTTTAGTCACAGTTAATACAACTATAAGATGTATTTTTTATGCTCCTAATGCAGAAACATTGATCTTTGGAGAACAACATGCGTGTGGTTTGTTTTTTGGGACAATAGAGTGCCAACGATACAGAGTAGGTCGAAGGACAAAGGTTGAGCCACCTACAAGTGCCTTCAGAAGGCTAAAGGTTAATCCAATAAACACACACACACACACACACACACACACACACACACACACACACACACACAGTGAAAAGTCAGCTTTCCCTCACACTACTTAAAGCAGATGCTTGGGGAAGTGAAGGGTGACTGAATTGTCCTTCTAGACAACACACACTGAGTTAACCTCAGGCTTTGAGTCTTAAGTGGTATCCTAAAAAACCTCATTACACTTTGCCAGCCATCTGGGCATTTCTCCTTAGCCATCCCAAATGCATTCAAATTGGGTTAACTATCCTACTGTGAGAGCAGCTAACAGTGAAGAGGGTTGGTTTGTTATTGTACAAAGAGCTAACTAGCCAGCTCTTTGCCTCTCTACAGCCAGGACTCGGAGTTAGCTTAATTTAGCATAAAAACTCACAATCAAAATGGAATGTGAATCGGCTAGCTTCGTTATTATGGAGAGTTTAAACAAAAAAGGAATATGCCTAAATGCTCACAGATCACATAATATCTTCTTTACCTATTTCATAAAGGTTCAGGTTAGAGTTTCAGGTGGGTGAATCTTTTATGCTAGCTTGCAAGCTGTTTCCATCTGTGCTAAGCTAAGCTAGCCCATAGCTGGCTGTAGTTGCACATTAATGAAGCCAACTTGAGAGTGGTATTTATCTTCTCATCTAACTCTAAGCGAAAAGTGAATAAGATAATTCCCTACGTTAAAAAAAGTATTCCTCTAATATCCTCTAACGTAGCAAGATGTAGGCCTATGTTGTTTTTGTGAGTTATTTCTAATTGACAACATCTATTTTTGAGTCTCCAGAGCCAAGAGCTGCAAAGTGACCCATTAAAATGCTGTTTATCTGTACTGGCTGTAGGGAAATGGAGACCTCCCTGAGAAATGGAGTTAGTTCTTTATTTTCTGTGAAGAAACATTGATATGCTTTCCCTGCTGATACCAGCGCTTTTCGAGCAGCATGTTTTTTTTAACTGTGATCCTACCTAATAAGTAATTGCTTAATGTTCTTGGTGGAAACCTCTACCGTGGTTGAAGTCCATTACTTTTGATTCACCTGATTCAGAAAGAAGAAATAATATTCTTATTTTCACTAGTTGCAGCCCATTGTATTGACTTAAGACTTAAGATTTTACAGAAGCATGCATCCTGGTCTAATTTGAAAAGGATTAGTCGAATTAAGCATATTGTGTAAGAAACAGAGGATTCACACTTAATTCACATTCACATCAAACTCATCCTATCATCACTGTAACTCTCAGCTAAGTAACCTCTATTCCCCACATGTTAAAGAAGTCTTTATTGTTGTAAATATCGGTATATATTGCCTTTTTTTCTGTAAATATTGCACCCACGGTCCTCAATTGTTGATATGAATCTAATGGCATATTTTTATATATTTGTGTAAGGTTTGTTTGTATTTTTCCCCCCTCCTCTTTGGCTTGCGTTGTCAGTGATGTTTAAATTATAACTGTCAGATCTTTCCAAGAGAAGACAAGATAGCATCTGAAAAAAATTGGCATTGATGTTTTCACTGGTAGTCATGTTATCACCGAAACATACAGTATGTCTGCCTTGTTACGAATATCTACAGGAAGGAAATCTACCTGGTCTAAACTCTGTTTATCTCTGGCTGGGATGCATTTGTCATGGTTACAGTGTATCAGAGTTACTTACTGTATGTAGCTGTTATCGGTCTGTCACTCTGGGTTCCTCTTTGTAATTAAATCAGTTCACTCGTGCCGGTTTGTGCCTGTTCTTTCTTATTCCTAATGAGCGGTGGGTCTCCTTATTTATTTATTTGTAATTAAAACCAAAATGTTATTGATTATAATACAACGATTAATTATTACTTACTTTAGAAGGGTGTGAAAATAGTTGTTGATCATCTAAATATTTTCGAAATTCAATTTGGTTGGTGGTCTTCAGCAATATGAGGTTTAAGTCTCTTAAAATGTATTAATCTCTTAATTTAAAATGCAAATGTATTTCATTTTATTACAGTTTATTTTTATTTGAGTTATCATAGTTGTAATAATTTAAAGAATAAAGAAATAAAATGTGGTTGGATGTGACGTCTGACAAACTATGAACTGCAAACAGAGTCGATAGTTGATTCTTTCGGGCTTCGCTACTTCTTGCCAAATAAAAGGCGTTACCCGACTACCTACATCGATCTAGGATTAGCGTCACTCGGAAGAAGAGCAAAGGCTCTATAGGGAAGGTACCTTTTTCATTGTGTAATTGTTGGTATCTGAAACTGATAAGAAACCATTGGTCAAACAAAACAAGCTATTTGAGGATGTCACTGTTGAGTCTGAGAAATAACTAATAGAAAAGTAATCATTTGCTAATGGAAATAATGCAATGAGTAACTTACACAATCAAAACTTGGAAAGAAAAACTAGAAACAATTTGCCTTTTTTTTACAAGACACATCTCAGTAATACAAATAAAGAGAAATAAAACTGACTTAAATCTCATGATGCCCTCCTCTTAGCCCTGACCTAAACACAAAGTTGCCACTGTTTTGTTTTACTCGCCTTCTTCAGTGTCACTCAACTATTCATCTTACTTTAACCCACTGACCCACAATGACGTGTATTGTGATATGATAGCCCTGTAGTATATAGAGGAAAGCTGAATGAATGCAGCCCATTTAGGACACACACAAGTACCAATGTTGCTCCCCCCTCATGGACAGACACAAAGTTGCATCCACACACAGTATTCAAATGATGCATTGCACAGTGAAGATCTGTGTGATGAATGAAAGCAGTAAAGACAGCAGCACAGAGATTCATCTGTCTGACCAGAATGACCGACTGATATGTGAGTCATTGAGTCGCACTGATTCAGCCCGGCGGAAGAATGTGGGACAGTGGAAATTTCCTTAATTTACTGCGATCAGATTTTGTTTAATTGTTTGTGTAATGAGAAAAGCCATTTTGATTTAATCTTACACAATGCTGTTTTTGTCCTCAGGCTGCTTGCTAAAAATAAGAATCCAACTTTTTTTTTTACTCAGGGAAGGTTGATACATTTTGTCTGTTTTTAGGAGCTACACATGCAGTATTGTGACTGACCCTCAGTCAATTAAATGTCTTTTTTACAACTTGAATTGAACTACATTCATTTAGAGAGCATCCCAAAGACACCATTTCAAACCTAACCATTAGAAACAAATGTAATATTATGTTAAAGAGTCTTCGTCCACATTCAGCATTCATAGCAACTATCTTAGCTTTTACCTTTTTAAAATGTATCCTTTCTATCCTATAACTTGCTATGAAAGCATTAGGACGTACAACTAAAGTATGACTAATAATGCATATTATAGGGGACATATGTTGTTGTTGTTGTTTTTGTTTGTTTTTGCCTGTCCTTGTTTGTCTACCCTCCCCCCGACTGTAAAGCGTCTTTGAGTTTGAGAAAAGCGTTATATAAATATAATTTATTATTATTATTATTATACCATACTGTACAAGTTAACAGCCAAAAATAACTTTTTCCTCAGGAGTACAATTGGCTTAATGCTGTATAATAGGGGAGTGAATACTTTCAGTGTAAATTAATGAAAATTGTTCACAGAAGACCTTTCGGCATGTCACTGTAGAAGGAGCAAAGGTGTAAATAAAACCACTATTCAGGCTGAACGTGAACAGAACAGAGCCATCTTTAATGTAAGTATTAACCCCTGTGCCTTACTAAATGACAAGGTACACAGTAAAGTTACTTGTGCAATCAAATCACAAGTGTTGGAGAACTTCACATTGATACTGCAAACATCTAATAAACTAAAAAGATGTATAACAGGTAAAACTTGTGTTACAGTGCAGAGGAGGGAATATTATCATCCAGTTAGTTGGAAGACTCTTTTGAGGTTTTGGAAATTCTTTCAAAATGGAGGTAAGTGTATTTTTCAGACGGATATGTGTTTGGAAAAGAGACATTTAGAAGTACTTTTAAACTGACAAACAATACAATTAGCAGGATGTTACTTTGAGTTGAAAGGTTTTAGTGAATAAAACTGTGAATGTGTTTACTATGTTTTGCATATTTTCTTTCGTATTATTATTTCATTTTTTAGTAAATGTATCATATGTAAATCTATCTATTTTATTTATTTGTTTCAATTGTGAACACATTGGGGCTCCACATAAGGACACCCTTCAGGTTGTGAGCTGCAATATCTGCTGGGAAAGACAATGACCAAGAGGGGGTTTCACACACACACACGCACACACACACCGGAGTTTCAGCTTGCAGCGGTGACGCACTGTGAGCTCACCCAGCCCTCTCAGTTTTTATGTCTTCTTTTTTTACAGAGAGAAAGAGAGGAGCCAGAGAGAAGGGGGAACCTCGCTTACCGGCTTTGTGGTTTCATCCAGTCTTTCTTTAATCACACCTGCCAACTCTACGACATCTGATAATGCCCGTCTCCAAACACTGATTTCAACTCGTTTTAATCACCAAACCGGTACGTTTGTTCTTATTCCTCGTAGTAAGACTATGTATTGCTGCTCAAGCCGGTAGTTTAGTCGTGTCAGTCATTGCCGGCTGGTGTGGGGCTTTTCTCACCACAAAGCCTGTACCACCGTCTTCACCACTTTTACGCACGGCGGTAATATGACATATTCATATGCTCATACGAGTTTGTCTGCGCTACGGGGTATTATGGCACATTGTGTTCCCTGGCTCTATGCATGTGGACAAGGGCCTGGTTTATATGGCAAGATAGTACAACGTTTTAACGAACACATGTAAAAAGTTTTTAAAGTGCAAAGTCTGTATTTTATGTATCTGAATCTGATACAGCTTTCCAAGTATAAACTAAGCATATAGGGTTTTGTTTTGATGTTCATAACCGATTGAACGCATATATGGATACTTCTGGTTCTGGTCATTCAATAATTCACATTTTTCTGGCTATTCTACTACATGCAACTGAACAGATTTGAATTCAGTTAAGCTTATGATAACTATTGGAACAACTGTGTGTGATGGTGTATAATGAGTGAGAGCATGCTTGACGCACTGTCGTTGTTACGTGATGACCTCACCGGTAGTATGATCCTCCTACTCTCTTTTTAATTAAGTGAAAAGTCCTGACTCTGCTTTCTGTTCTTATTGTATGCCTCTGTAGAAACTTCAAGCCAATTTTATGCAAAACAAAATAACAAAACCATTGCTTAAGCATTTTGCATTGGGATTGACAGAATTGAAAATTAGTACGCAGTATTAATTTTAGCATGCATCTTTCTGCCCTCAAGTGTTTTTATCACTATTAAATATCACACCATTACTTTCGTGGTTTTGACATGAGCTACTGCTTTGTAATGAGTACACTGAGCAATAAGGACAGGCTCCACACACTTACCCAAGAGACAAGGTGAGACTGCCATTTTTGGCTGAGGGCTTCTATTGTCTGACACCAAATTCCTGCAAGCCTGTTTAAATAAGGGGCTTTCTTTCACACACAACTTTACACACACACTTCCACCAGAAGAGGGCCATGTACAGCTTCACTGGCTCGTTTATAATATTATTACAAATAAGTAGTTTTAGGAAGGATTTTGCAGGATTTGCAAAGTTTATTCATCTGCGCTGTCTTGTCACCGCACATGTGAACAGAGATTTCAATGTATGTCTCACAAAGCTTTTAAAATGTCATCTGAACAGTCACCCTGTTTCCTGTCAGGTAGCCTACTCTGACCACTTTTTTGGGAAAAAAATATCCAAAGATGGTTGGACCAAAGTGCGTTTTGTCACATTATATTTCATTTACTTTTGATCCAAAAGTTCAGGAACTCACTTTACCAAAACCCCCTGCTTTACTTCATCTTTATAGCTACCATCTTGTTGGACCAGATTTCACAAAAATCGATTTTAACATGGTTTGACCTAAAATGCCCATGAATATTGCTCTGTGTGTCTGAGGTTTGTCCATCTTATCATGTTTGACTGATTAAAAGGAAACTGCACTCAGGAGGACATCTGTAACTATACCACACACACACACACAACATACAATGCCATGACATTGAATAGCAGTCGTGGATGTATCCTGGGCCAAATTGAACCCAAGCTTACAGTGTTCACCCCGAGTATTTACTTTACACTTTGCCATTTTGGTTAAAACCCAACAAAATGATTAAACTCTATTTGAGCTTATGTGCATGTGGAAGTCAAATAAATTAACCCTTTCATCTGTCCGTCCGTCTGTCCAACTGAGTGGTTGGGAATGCCTCCAGACGTCCGCCATCCCCGTGCCACAGCAGCTTGCCTGCCTCCCCAATGTCAGCCAGGAAACTCTGTGCCAAAGAATTTTCCCATGCACCGACCGCAGAGCCTGACCCAAGCTGGCTCAGGGCTCTCAGGCAGATTGGTGGAGGAATGGATGATTACAGGGGAACCTGTACACGAAAAGACATTAGCACGAGCATGCTAACACTCAAATAGTCTTACAGTTAGCATACACATACACACACCCAAGCATGATATAAGTTATTTAGTTAATAATAAAGCAGGATAAGATGGATAACAGTATCTAAAGTGAACCCTAGGCATTGTCCTTCTGAGGAGGAAGTGTTCGCCAGGAGAAAAAATAAAGAGTCACCTCCCGGACGCTCCAGGTCTTTTGTGCCTGAAGTTACAAAGGTGATGCATATTTGATCCCTTCCTTATTTGTTCTGACACATAACAAAGAGAAACAGCCTATCCTTAAAATCGAAAAGTAAGAGAGCCAAATAATGTTCCAAATGTTTTGCTTTAAAAAAAAATACAAATTATGAATCCATATCCAAATAGTTGCTAATACATTTTCTGACAATGATACATTTATGTTATGCTTCTTTTAATTTATGCTCCACTCATTTCACAAAGAACGACTGTAACTTTTACTCCATCCGATTTAATAAACATCTAAATTAGTCACTTTCAAGATTAACATTTTACAAATAAACATTATCCAGTTGATAAAATATAATGCATTGTTTTAATGATTAAACTTCCCAACATACATTCTAATTGACCAACTAAAACATAGAGGGACAAGTCAACTGTACGGTTGTAGTAGCTCTTAGTTTAACTTTTATTTAAATGTGTGGCTTTTTTGTTCAATGGAGCATACAATTGAAACTGCATGTATAACCTAAGTAAATGGGGTGAAATCTTCCACTTCTGCTTCTAAGTAAAACTGACACACTGTATGTGAAGCGTGGTTTGTACCTGGTTTCTCAGTCACATTCCATGAGATTTTGTAAGGACAAAAGCAGACAGCAGTAACTCTGCAGGGCCTGAGTTCATGACCCTTTCCCCCTGTCTTCTCCAACTACCCTCTCACTTCCAACTGTGTACTGTTTAATTACACGGTCTTAAAAATAAGCTTTAAGAAAAGAGAGTGCAGCATTTCGTACCCCAAAGACCAACTCTTGGGAAGGAAAGACAAATCTGCAAGGCAACCACAATGTGCCAGTTGAACTTGCCAGTAACCAATCGCTGGCTTTATGTTGCCAGAACAAATCACACACCAGCGAGTCCGGGTCTTTGTGACGAGGCACAAATGAGTGAGTGTGTGTTTAAAACTTTGGAGAGAATCCACACAATCCAACCACAGAGTAATGAAGATGTAGCCAAACAAGAGAGGAAATTGAACCTCTCAGCACTTTTATAGTGTTATTGAATTCAACTTAAAACCCAGCAAACTTGGATCCATAAATATATATAGATGTAAGTGTGTGTGTCTGTGGTTTGGTTTGCATGCTGGGTCCACTGAAGAGTTGCTTATCTGTTTTGTTAACCCTCTTCCAGAGGTAAAGTATAAGGAAAGGCTTTCACATACAGTATACGTACAAACTCACATATGGAGGTGTTTAAAATGTTTAATATTCCCAGAGTTTGGAATTCCAGCCTTCACTGTGGCCTCCGACTGTCGGACTCACTGACACAGCCTTCATTAATGTAATAGTTTCACATGAAATTAGCTTTTTTTGACAATGGCCTAGCTTGGCTTAGCTTAGTTTAGCACAAAGACAGAATAGCCTAGGGTAAACAGCTAGCTTGGCTCTGTTAGAAAGTCACAAAACCCAGTTGTCTGGCAATCCTACAGACTATTACGATTAAGCATAGTTTTTAAGGAGCCTATTTACGTAAGGGTCCAGCTTTTCCTTTCAGACATGGCTTTTCAAGGTTTACTTATCTCTGCACATAGTTAACAAACTTTCCCTAAAGGCAGGAAACTATAGAGACTTGTTTCGACAAGTGAAAAGGTCATTTATAATTTAGCCTTACATTAAACAGCTCTTTTAAATGATCGTACATAGGCCTAGCATCTGTAAAGATAAGATAAGATATTTTCTCTACCAGAGCTTAGCTCATGCGTAATTGAGTCAATTTGTTCGCTGATTTAAACAGTAATTGGTAAAATCCTCTGTATTTGTTTGACAAATAGATTACATGTTGCAAGTGTTGTTGTTACACCACATACACTTGTTTTTGTGTGAGGAAATGGCAATTGCTTTATTTTAGTTGGTTTGTAAGTTATAATTGAAGGTGTTGTGAACAGAAGGAGTTCATTTACATCCACCTTTAATGATGTTGATGAGGTAAGAGAAAATACCAGACTCAAAAACATCTCTACTCTGACACACATATTTTCGTAACTCAGGTTGCCCCATGTTCTCCTTAAGTCGCCTTAGATTCTGTGGGGGTTGTTTTGTAGCCAGAATTGCTTTGTGGTTGGCTTCTAGTTTAAAATAGTTGCAGAGTGTCTTTGTCTCCTCATGAAAAATATCTCCTTCTGTTTTCAGCAATTCTACAGTTTTTCACTATTTTGTAATGAGGGCAGACCTACAAATCTAAATTGATTAAAGCAAAAATGGTCTTGAACACTTTAAGTCTTTCAATGTACCTTAAAACATCTTTGTAAAACCGGACTTAATCGAAAGGCACCATTGATGATGAGTTAAATTCAGACAAACAAACTCCGGCTTTATGTCTAACTCTTACAATTTGTAATTTTACTTAAAGTTATTTCAGTGGGGACTTAGAGTAGAGCATTTGAATGAATGAGTAAGCCAACCTGTGGCATCTATTTCTAATGAACAAAAGGAAAGGAAACATTTCTATTGTGTCACCAGAGTTACATTTGTATGCGTATAGCGTATGCATTCATGGTGGTTGTAAATTAGGACATTGCACTGTCACCCTGATATATTGTGGGATCTCCGGCGGTTGTTGCAGTGGTATTTCTCTGGCTGTAAACTTAAATCCATCTGTCTTTTTGCCTCTTCTTCCTCTTGCCCTCTAACTCTAGTCAATTCAACCGCCCTCGTTCCAACTCAGTGATATCTGTCACAGCTGAGACACAAGAGAGGCCCGATAAGTTTCTGCCGGTGTACAGTTCCACTGGAAAACATTACGACGTAACATCAACGTCAACCCAAGGACAGAGAGGACGAATAACAGACACAAAGACACGGCGAGAAAAACGTGTCCGCAGACAAGTGCGGAGAGGCGACATCAGACCATTTATCAAACACGATCCCCATAATGAGACATTGTCTGCGCAATAACGTAGAAAGTGTTGGCGTAAATCTGCCTTTCATTTGCCGATAATGGGCACCTCCATTAAGTAAAACAGAGGGTATGGTAGTCCCGATCACGTCGTTGTTGTACACGTGCACATTATCTCTTAGTCCACGAAATGTCTGATGGATAATGGAGTGTAATTACCTTAAACCTTTTTTTGCCATCTCAGTTATTTTCTATTGTATTCCACTCTATAGGTCGTTAGATAAAGAGGTGTTCCCCATGGCTGGACATGCTACGTGACCTAATGGCCTTGATAGGTAGCGATTATCGCCGTGGGAACTTGGTGGTTGACTTTTCTTTGTCAAACCTTACTACCTCGGGACAAAGTGGGAAAACCATGCCATTTCTAGTGCTGTAAAAAGAGGTCCATCAGCCATTTTCAAGTACAAAAGGAGCAGTAGTTTTTTTTGTCAAACCACACAAGTATACGAACATGGCCATCGCTTTGTTTTAATCAAGTCTAAAGCAAAGACGAATCTCAATATTCTGGGCAACACCATATATTTTAATTTGTTATCATTTGTAGTTTTACAGTATAATATATTTGCCATTTAGTTTAAACTCTTCCAGATTCAAGAGAGATGATGATGCAATACTGAGATAATCTTATGGATTATAAAAGGGTTATGAGCCTAAATCAAAAGACGATTTCTCAACCTGCAGAAGTGAAAGAATAATCCTTTCGATGTCTGTCTTTCTCTGAAAACACATCACCACACCTACAGAGCAAATGACAAAGATAATTAAACTGAGATGATTCATTATGATAAGTCATCATTTTCTACACACCGCTCAAATATTTCATGTACATAGTCGATGGTGATAACCACTGTGAGTGGTAACAATAAGGAGGCACAAACTGTAAACTCACAGTCCTGCTAACTCTATTGTAATTTTTAGATAATATTTGTCTTTATATTTGGAAATGATGTCATTGAAGGCCTAAATCCTAGAAGCTACTTCAGGCAAACTGCTGCTATTACACTCAATATAACATACTCCATTCTATACAAGTTTACATGTCTATATGGTAGTGAATATTCTACACTTTAAATCACTTGACCAACTACTTCCTCAAGTATGTTTTGGTTAAAGGTAAGGCTGGCTAAACTACTTGATCAAGGTTCAGTTACTATGGGCATGGGAACGTGGTTGTCAGATGCTTTGATGAGTTTATTTAAATATGCCATTTGCAACAGACCTTTTACAACATGGCAGCAAATATTATAGAGGTCAATGCACTGCAATGTAAATTAATTAACTAATTGTCACATCAATCTGATGTCTGAGGTCTTTGTCGCATCTATTTCTGTCTACAAATAGCAAATAATGACAAAATACAGTCAAATATTGTTTTAGCAAACTGCAAAGAGATATTTTCATAGATCAGTTTATTTGAACGAGGCAGAAAAAACACTGCTTACCTGAAATAGGCTTATTTTAAGTACTTGATAAGGGAAAGTAAGACACTAATGGCACATTTCCACTGCAGCGGGGTAGCCCCGTTTAAGCGTCCTCGCTCAGGCCTCGGGCTGCCTCGCTGGCCGTCCGAGGCCGTGGCGCATTTCCATTACAGTTTAGGACCTGGGGTAGCAACGCAGTGTAGGCGGGGACATCTGTGCAGAGACATCCTGGAACACTTTCACATTTCGAGTTGTTCCGTCGAGCTCCCGCTGGATTTCATCATCCCCAATGAGATGTAGGAACGTCGTCACCTCCTCGGTCGACCACGGTGTGCTTTTCTTTGACGTTTCTTTGCCATTTTTGTAGCTCCTCCGTTTACAAAAATGCTGTGTATAAAAATGCTGCAAGCTTGCTTCTAGAATCTAGATATATTCGACGCTAGGGATGATCTCGCGCGCAATCTTGTGACGATTCTCTCTGACCAATCAGCAGTCGAGAGTGTTGACGTCACTAGTTCAGCCCTGGCTAGTGATGGGAATTCCAGCTCTTCTTGGTGAGCCGGATCATTTGGTTCAGTTTACCACATATTATACCTTTTAATTAAATCAAATGTAGCCCTGTTTTGATGTGTATAGGCCTATGTGTACACATGTATCACTTAAATTAATCAATACATCCTTTGTACTGAAGTATTCAAAAGTAAATATTACATGTTTAATATAAATGACTTGCT
>NW_011341894.1:193882-205116 GCF_000735185.1 Notothenia coriiceps
TGCACGAGGAGCTGCGACTTATGAGCGTGTGAGTGAACATATAAGATAATATACTTTATTGATCCCAAATTGGGGAAATGTTTCATTCCAGCAGCATGTAAAACAAGGCATTGCACATATTAGAAGTTAAAGTGGACCTATCATGCTATATTTGAATAATATAGTGTAGGACCATACCTATATAAGGCATATTTATACTTTTTATTTTTCAAAATACCAAACAGATCATGCATTTTATCCTTTCCTCATTTCGCCTTTCATGCTCGGATTCAGTGAGAACAGCACCATCTGATGGCCTGAAATATGTACTACAGCGTCTCCAGCTCTTTCGAACGGCAATGTCCGTGGCTGTCTCCTCCTGATTGGTGGAGTTGGCCCAATAGCCGTAGCACAACTTCTGTGACGACATAAAAGTGTTCAAATCTGGATCAGTCTGTATCAGATCCGTTGCAGCCCCTTTTTAAGAGATTTGGGTGTGGAGGAAAAGAGAGAGGGTTGTGTTTTCTGACTCTTGGTGAGTTCCCTGACACACCGGGGACACATATTCATGTATAAAAGACGTACAAAGGTGCATTATGCATGATAGGTCCCCTTTAAGGGAGAGTATGGATATAAGAACATATGAAAGACTGAAATAAGTCTTAGTAACAAAATAACTGTCTTTAAAAGCTGCTCAGTGTTGCATGTCACATCTCCACCACAAGATGGTGGAATGGTTCCACTGAAAATAATCCTGTCCGATTGAGAGCTGGAAAAGGACATGACAGCTTTTTCTGATAACATTTTAGCATTTGAGCTCTTGTCTGTGCAACAAACATGCGGTTTTCCCCATACATTTATTTCTAAAAGGCAAATCACAGAATCAAAGTGTACAATAATGTTCTACTTTATTTAACTATATATTTTGCTGGGTTTTTTAAGTCAAATTATCTGGTTAAATAGTTTTAAAAAGATGGTTTGTAATTGTTTAATGGACAAAATGTTGTCTTCAACTAATGTATCATAGCCAGAAAGAAAACACTATATTTACTTAAAGAGAATATACATTTTAGTAATATATGGTATCATGAAAACATCTAAGGTCCTCCTGATCTCCTAAACTGTTCCTCAAATTACATTTTATGTTATCTGATTTAGAAAAAAAATGAATACCAACATGAACAAACAGGAAGCACACACACAAAGAAACACACATTATTCACAGACCTACAATTGACAAACAGTGGCATCAGTTCCAGGATCTTAAAGCTGGTTAAAAGGCTCTTTCCAGCAGACACACTTGTTTCTAGTGTTCCAACACATAGGAGCAGCTGCCCAGACTAAACGGACATCCTGTGACTCAGTCCAACACTCACCTCCAGAAACTTGTGAAACGCTGGTTTGGCCTCCTTGGCAATCCTCACAGCATCTTTGGCATTGAGAAAGTTGTCGATGTACGCTGAATACATATTAGCTAGAGTCTCTTTGGAGAACTGGAGAAGAAGAGGAAAGTAGATTTAAGTTACTATTAGTACAGTTTTATGTACACTTGTTTAAAATCAATTTGATGGCAGTCCATTGAGTTTGTAAAGCTAGAGAGTTATTGAATTAAGTATAAATATATTCAAATAAAAAAAGTATGCCTTTTTATGTATATTTATATTTCCTGTTACTTTTCAATATAGTAAGATGTCAAGTGTTTTTCCTTTTACGTTTTAAGACTCCTAACACCTCCTACAGATAGGAGACAAATAATTGTTTCAGTGCTACTTTAATTCATTTTAAGCCTATTATATACCCTTAACAGCTAACATTTAGGACATTTTTAATTTCTCACTTTGTAATTAAATCATAACAAAAGCTGAAGAGAGCTGTAAATGGAAAGATTAACAAAGAAACCTTGGTGTAAGTATTTTTTTTTAAAAAAGAGGTACTTTGAGTCCCTCAAATCCAGCATAAACACATGCAGGTGATTCACCATGACCTGCTTTTTGTACAAATAGATGGTGACAGAGTTAAAAAGCACAAAGTGTATTGAACGTCAGAGAGTAAACAGCTTTCTACCCTTTTGTGGAATAACCTCATGGGAGGGAAACTATTGCAAGTATCTTTGTCATAACAGACGACAAAATTATGATTAAGCTGTGTCTAAAACACACAGAACCATTGATTCAGGGCTGTGAAATCTATTTGATTGATATTCTTCACAAATGTATATATATTTCTGTTCTGTGAAAGCTAACATTGTCCGCAGACGATCCAGCAATGATTCACAGATGCTAAATAATCTGCCACTTCAAACATGATATTTGATATATGATAATATATCATATATTGTGCCATTCTTTGACACGAGAACATAAAAACTCTGCCCCGTGTGAGGCTCGAACTCACGACCTTCAGATTATGAGACTGACGCGCTGCCTACTGCGCCAACGAGGCCTGAAAAATATATCAGCTGCAGGCGCTCTAAGAGCTGCAGCGGAAACAGAATGCGGGGGAGGATTGAGTGAAGCAGTGGGGGAGGGTAGCTCAGTCTGAGCAGTGTGGAAGATCTGCAATGGCTTCACCCAAAGAGAAAAAGACCCTCTATTCTTCCTTTCCTGCATGACAATATTCCATTATGTCTTGATATTGGTATATTCAAACGTTCTCTTTAAAAGGAAAACCACAGCAACGTATAACACACAAAAATTGTATGCAATGAATCTGTGAATTTATTCTTGTAAAGTCTTGTAAAATTTGGGGATTTTTTGTTTTATGGTTAGGCCAATTGTCCTCAACCTTCTTCTTCTACTGCTTGTAATTCAGTTGGGCCGTTTCCCGCATTTACGACATTGTTCTTTTGTGACAGTTTGTGTCTCCAGTGAGAGTCTGTGAAAAGGTTTTATTCAAGCTGAGAGGGATAACAAAAGCATTAACATAGCAAGAGAGTGAGGGTTTTTCCCACTTAATAAAAAACAAAAGCTTGAGCCACACGGCATTCTGGTCTATTGAAACTGGGATCTACTGTGCATTTCTGACTTCATGTAAACTGTTGGCTTCTTCCCTTCTGAAACACTGAAAACTTTAGCCTAACACTGATGTTTTAGAGAACTGCTTTTCAGAATCTAGGTTAAGAGCCGCCCTCGGGTCATGGGAAACTTTAAATGCCAATAGGTCACCAGGAAAACAAAATATTAACCAGTGTTGCCAACTATAGGCTGTCTCCGATTACAAAAAGCTTCCCTTCAGCCCACTCCGCTGTCACTTGTGTTTTTAAAAGAACGTTAATTAATTTAACCTTTCGAGTCTGTACAAACCCTTTAAGGGTATGTCATGTCAGGACAAGTAGCTTTACTGCTGCACCAATATTTGGAAAAACACCCTTGTTTTAGGATAACATTGGAACTTAATTCAAAGTAAAACTCTTATCTTTTTTACCAGTTTTAACTTAAAAAAAGGGAAGACAGAATTTGAATCGTTTTCTAGAGTCGAATGACAGTTTGCTAGCAGACTTTAAAGGAAATTCTATCCCTATCTTATCTTACAATGATAATAAAAACTAAGTAACAAAAGAACCATACAATTCTCCCCGTCACGGTGCATTGAAACTTTAGAGGGGAATCAGTTGGACTTCAAGGTGCTATCATTACTTATGGTTGATTCATATATTTGCATTATTTCCCCCCTGGCCTCACTGTTTTATGACAGATGCTATTAAGAGCAGTAAAGTGTTTCTGGTACTATCAGAGGTAATGCTTTGCACTTCTTATCATTAAAAATTGCTGCTTAGGACACCTTTTGTTATCTCTACTCACTGATTTGATGAGGAGATGTCCGACAGTCTGTCTATCGTGCCATTGGCTGACGCAGCCAGAAACTTGCTCCAGGAAGTACTCGTGGTGCTCCAAGATCTCCGGGATTTGGTAAAACATCTCGTCCACCAGCAGAGGGTCCACTATGGAGCCGCTGTCTGGCTGTTTGAGAGGACGCATGTAGCCCTGAGGGGAGAACACAAAACAGTTCGTTACAGACCATTTTGAATATTTTTTGTTGGCTTAAAATTTCTTCCAGCAGTCAGGACTGTTTGGGTAATTTCATTGGTGAAACTTCTGTTGTTCTGTTGATCAAACATTACAACCCTGAGCTAAACATTTTTTATTTAACCTTTATTTAACCTGGTAAGTTATGTAGGACAGTTTTTTTGTGACCGAAAACATTGCTGCTCAAAATCACAGTCAGAACGAAATGACGTGAATGCAGCACAGGCTGTGTTGATGTGAATGCCAAAAAAAACAGATTAAGCTTTATTAAAGTAGGTACATCCGAAGTTTGTCTGCTTATTATTTACATAATCTTATCCTTCTTTTCTTCTCCTCTTAACTTTATTTCCTTTTCTTTCTTAGGTCTCAAGGTGCCTCAATACACAAAATAAATCAGCTTTTGCAGATTTATTAGCATCTTAACAAGTCTGACTATGACACATACTCAAAACACTGAAATCCAATAAAGCTGAGAGAAATTTAGAGATTCAATTTACTGTGTAAAACAGACTCAGACAGATGCGACCCAGAGGCTCCGGAAGATATTAAATCGTGAGTGGCTCATCGACTAATTTATGACACATACTGTATGATGACTAATCCAATCTGCAGTTTTAAAAAATATATAGAGAAGAAAGTTGGGATAAAGAGAACTTAAAGCTTTTTCAGAGCAGCAGTGATTCAGCCGACACAATGGCAGTTTTATATACATGGTTAATATTGAAACAAAACGTCTTTCTTAGATTACAGGATGAGGTTTAAGGTATCGTTAGGGTTGTATGGGGTAAAATAAGCATGTGGTTACTTTTGACGGCAACAGGGTCTTCTAGGTGAAAATCTTTTGTCTTTATATTCCCACTTTATGCGTAATAATTATTATGCCCACTAGAGGTCCTCGCCTTACAATGTTAAACCTCTGTGATCCGGCTATAGAAATAAAGGCCTACTGAGTTGATTTAGAGTTAGAGTATGGCCATTTAAACTCTCTATGTTTACCATTTATTGAGCTAATACAATTTCACAGCAGGTGGTGACAGGAACCTCCCAAAGTTCCCAAAAAAGGAACAGAAAGAGGCAGATTTAAACTTTGGACATTAGCGCTATAGAGCCGTCTCAGCTGAACCGCATCCGACACTTTCCTTCAGGGATCTCCACTCTCACTGCAGTCACCGTGGTAACACTTGCTTTCACTGTGTCACCATGGGAACAGCCCAGGATTATTCACTTTGTGGCCACACATAGAAACACATGCATGTGGAGAGAAGTCAGTGAGCATGTGGAATATGCATGCACACTCACACAGATTTCACACAGATGTATGCGAGCCAACACTTTAAATAGAGACAGGCTATACAACAGGTAAGTTAGAAGAAGGTGAAGAGTGTTTTTCTGACAGAGAGATAGGGTGCAGCTAATATTTGGGGTAAAGGTTAGTTGGCTAATGAAAGAGATAGGTGTAGGGTATAGGTGTGTGTGGGCAGATAATGCTGTTGACAGTGAGACAGTGTTTAGCCTGACAGGATAAATGACAATAAGTGGATTACATAACACCTTATGTGTTACCTACATTTGTGCTTCACATCCACAGTAATCTGTTAAACCACCTGTGTGTTTCTGTCTGTGAGTGTGTGGTGGCAAATCACTCGGTGAACATATTGTTAGCTCAGAGATGTAAGAACCGAGCTGTGTATGAGCTAGCCATGTGTGTGGTTTTTGAATGAGTTTTTTGAATGAGTGTTACCTGAATGAGACTTCGGAGTGACTCCACATATGACTGCTCTGTGTCCACGAGGGTCATCATCACATGTTTCCTCATGTCCTGTAAAAACAGAAGAAAGTTTATCATCATTTATCATTTATTTATATCATCAATGATCTATACGAACAGTCTACTAAAGGCACAGCACCCAAACGCACGTCTGCATTTTAAAAGTAACTAAAATGTTAATGAATCAACCCAAGCTTAAATAAAGTTAATTAGAAAAGCAATTTTGTATTGCTCCATGGCGTTGAAAAGCCTTGCAAGGCCTTAAAGCTTGTTGTCAGTTTAGTGGCCTATATTATAAACATTATTATCAAAAAGGCAAACATAGACAAGACTGCAAAGATGTTACGACACACTCACACACACCAGCACCCACACACACGGACCGGATTATAGGTCACTGGGGCCAGGAAGTCCACAGAGGCAAAACATGACTCAGCTGTTAACTCTTACAATGACTCGTGATTTATTGAAGTGCAAGTGAATGAAAACTCTAAAAACTCATTGAAGGAGAAAAAAAAGCGAGTGTGACACATACAGAGACAGATAATGGAAAAAGGCGGCTATACAAATTATAACAAAACGCGTAAATTAATTTTGTTATGTACACCTTTTCTACGCCACAAGAGACACATTAACACATTATTATTATTAACACACATTAGGAGCTAAAAGACAAATATTTATGAAAAAAAAGCTCCATCTTTCCTCTGTTAAAATGTGATGAATTCTATCATATGACTTGAGACAGGCTACGTGTATGTATGTATGTATCTGTTTGAGTGTAGAGAAGGGTGGAAGAATAACAAAGGGAATATATGGATCATGGAACAAGTCAGCCATATTATCTCAGGGGTCTCAGGGGAGTATCCCAAAATATTCTGGTACCAAACACATCTTATAAATATCACATGGAGCCACAGGCAAAACCCTATGGTCCATATGTAACCACCATGTCTCCCACTGTCTGACACACACACACACACACACACACACACACACACACACACACACACACACACACACACACACACACACACACACACACACACACACAGGACCTGAGAGCTTTCCAGATTTCGGTAACGAAATTGACGCATGCACATCAACTCTTTCTTTCTCTTTTTTCTTTATTTAGATGTCAGCCAAACAAACACACATACAGAGAGAGAGAGAGAGAGAGAGAGAGAGGGGAAATTATGCTAGGAATGCTAGTTTAATTTTGCTAGCAGTGTTACCATAGAAACCCGAGCAGAGAGGCTGATTGGTCGCCGTGGAGCTGAAGTCAGAGACACCCTCAGCTCAGTCTGAGAGTCCAGCCTCAGAGCAGCGAGTGTGTCGAGTGTAATGACAGTCACACACTGTTACTGTGGGGCTTTGATGACACAGCATGAATCACTGCTTATTGTTTTCTCTTGTTGCTCACCAGGAGTAACTACTGACATGTTATTCAACCATTTCTAAGAGTCAAACATTGTCACTTTCACAAGATAGAATATTTGTTTGTAAACAACGTTGGTCTTGTCTTTGTGAAGAAAAAAATCCGTCAGATAAAGCCAGTGATGATGGCAGATTCAAAACTGGTCGAAAATGAAAAACACTTTGTTTGAAAGTAACATTTGTGTTGCATAAGTTAACTCAAAATAATACTGTAGGGTCAATGTTGAATCAGGTAGGGTTCCCATCATTTCTTCACTTTAAAAAAACTAAACGTTATTTATAAGACATATTTTGTATGACTTGACTATGTCCATAGCATGCATGAACATCAGATCTATTGCCTTAGCCGACAGAAAGGCCTGTTTTTAGATCTGGATATACTCCAACATGGCTGATAGACACTGGACACCCAGTCTGTTCATACTACAACAGGCGTTTGCACACAGTGGCATATATGACAACAAGTATAGATACAGATATATAAACAAATATATATATATAAATAAAAGATACAGGAGTGCAGTGGTAAGGAATATTGGCTATTAACGTGCTTCATCTCTCAGGGGCAGACCAAGATGTGGGACATAGGACTGTTTCCCTTTTACTGTGCAAAAGACAACAAAAACAAAAAAAGGTTTTGGAGACAAATCCCAAAAGTTCTTAAGCCTAATTAGCACCTGCTGATATAATTCATTACTTTAATCTGTCATCGTGACAAATGTCTCCCGCTATTACTCATGATTGTATAAATGTCAGTTAATTTTGTATTGCTTTATTAGCATTCAGAATACATAAAACACGACCAATACTGTATAACTTATAAACCTAAGGATTCACCTATTTTACAGAGCCGAAATCTTGAGATCCTAGCTTCAAATTATTTGTAACCACCCAGATCTCAGGAATGATGTGGCCTGAAGACAAAGAATGTGTTTTGTGTAATTGAATCAGCCCAAAACAGCCAAGATCTGTTTAGAGAGACAGGTCTGTACATAACGGTGAAATGGGAATTCACACAAAGAGTCGCACAAAGGGCACAAACATGCCCTAATATGTTAAGTTTCTGGTTATTATTTTTCTTAGACACAGTCACAGGTTACTTGGTATTCAGGGTTGTGGTCTGCACATCTATAAAAGTGACAGGATAGACCCCTCAAAGTCACTTATTAACAGTAGAGCAATACAGTGCACAGTTGGTGTGAGCAGTACAGCATGTTCCCATGTTTCCCTCTGGGAGCCCTGGTGGCTCGATAATGGTGTGGACACAAGGGGTCCATAAAGTCCGCTATTCCTCACAACTGCAACCAAACATTACAGCATGACAGAAAATACAACATACACCAGAGACAGAGCACATGCAGCTTTGTCTAATGTCATTCTGTTTATAACTATTTGAGTAGCAAAGGTCATGCTGTGTATCAGCTATGTACTGTCCTATGCTACACTCAGCAGCTCTACAGATTGACAAATAGACGTAAATTATAGTTTTTTTCTTCCTTTACAAGATTGTGTGATGCAATACAGTCTATTTCTCAAAGACTTTGTGTTGCTGCTTACTTTTCTTTTACATAAAACTGTACAAAACTGTTCGTTTGTTTGACAGTTTGACATGGCCACACTTTGGTGTTCAAGTGCTTATACATTTAATAAAACAAATGCCATAAGAAGTGTAAAATTTGAATACAATTTGTATGTCTTCATTTTTGTTAGAAAATAATAAAAAATTGATCTTTATGTAGCTGTTCTGTACTGCCAATCTATTATTCAGACCTTTTGCGAGAAAATGACTGAAGGTCTAATCTTTCTTCCTTGTCTGCCTTAAAAAAAGCATCAAATATTTTGTAAGGTCACTTTATTTTCTCTTTGTGACCTTTGCTGCCAACACGAAGACCAGGACACAGCTGTGCAGTCTGTATCACTTTGAGCTCAGAACTTCTCATCGCTAACCATGTTTTGCCAACAAGGTTATTTTATGTCGCTTTTTTAGTAGCAATAGGCGCGTTCACACCGTAGTACTTTTCCCACTTTAGTTCCAATATAGTTCCAAAATGTCGCCATTTAGCATTATTAGCATTGGCCCAGCGCAGAAACGCAGAGAGACTAACTTATGGCAACACAAAAGAAAACATGTGTCGCGTTCACACCAAAAAGAGCCGGAACTAAAATTAGTTAATCAGAACCTTTTTTACCCCCTTTTCAGTCCCTGCTAGAGAGCAGGGACTTTCGTAGGAGAAAGGGGTTCCTGTGTCTGATTGGCTGGGCGGAATGCAAGCCACGCCCCGTCAAACTCCCAAAAACGTTTGTGAAGCCGCCATTTTATTAGCATTATTAGCATTAGCATTAGTCCAGCGCAGAAACACAGAGAGACTAACTTATGGCAACACAAAATAAAACATGGGAGCGGTGGAGATGAGGAGGTGCCGGCGTTCTGGTGATTTACTCGGAAGGCTTCAGTAGAAGCCGCTGGGAGTCCCAGCAGCTCCTACTGAAGCCAGTCCCCAACTCCGGGGACTTCCGACCGGGGACTTCGGGTGGCAGTATACGCCGTGAAGTTGTTTGCGGCCTGCCAGTAAACCCAAAGCAGAAGAAGAAGGAGTGACGTCAGCGGCTTTATTTGCCTAATCCTCCCTCAGGGATTTATTCCGGTGTGAACGCGATCTGTTCATGAACTAAAGAGTTCTCATGGACTAAGTTCTGATGAAACTTTGTGGGAAAAGTACTGCGGTGTGAAAGTGCCTAATGTGTCTCAAAAACATGTGATTTTTTCCAGCCCTAACATGGGCAACTAACAGAATAACTCAATCAGTCACTCTGAACAGTCCTTAAAATCACTTCAATTTGCCAGGATAATTATAATCACCTATGGGAGTGTACCGTGGGCCTTTCATTCGTTGGAGACAAGTTTGAATCAATGACCTGCAATTAATTTAAAGAAAAAAGTATATCAAATGTTTCCCTTGATTATTATCAGGAATCAGGGAAATGTAAATAAGAAAAAATAGAATATGCATTTATTTTTCTCTTTTTCACTTCCTCCCTTTCAGCGTTGTACGATTATTGTTTAGCTAAAGCCAATAGCCGGATATATTACCTAAGCAGAAGCAGAAGGAAATGACTAGCAAGGCAATCCAACAGGTAAGAAAATATAGGTGTATTTGTATAAAACACGAATGTTGCCTTTTAATGGGGGGTTATGTACCAGCCTTTTCCTGGTTTGGATTAGAAACGGTCTGGAGCCTCTGTTGACTGGAAATGGTATTTCAAAATGTCAAACTATTCCTTAACTGTCAAACTGTTCCTTTAAATTAGTCAATACAAGTGTTATAATTTGTTAAAAGCTGTATAGCACAGAATAACATGTACTTTTCTGCAGTCACTTTTTTCCCATAATGCCAGATTCGCTTTCGCTAAATCTACGATGCTATTGTCATTTTCTAATTTGCTAGTTTTTGCATGTGGCCAATGTACTGAATATGTATCCCAACATCAGCAACATATATTACTATCTTTAGCATCAATACAGGCTCTACTTCCCCAAAACCTATACTGGTCTGAGGTCTGTTCTCAAGTCATGTCTTTGAAAGCATCAGCGACAGAAAGACAGGTCTTATCTCTCCTCTCGTCGCTGCCGTCACACCTCTCCACCCCTGCCGCTTTCAACCCCCCTCCGTGGCGACTGTATCCCCTGGCAACAGCCTGGATAAGGTAGCAACTGGCAGCCTCTGAGCCCAAAGAGAAAGCATCCTGTATTCACCTCATCATCTCTTCCGCTACAGTATCCAAACATCAGTGTAAAACGGAGATGGATTTCACCTCATCTATATGTTTTGAGGTCCTGAGAGAAGAGGAGTCTCTTCCTAACTTCTTCTTCAAACTTCTGCCTTTCAGCAGGGTTATGTATTTCTGCTATGCAGATGTAAGAGACAGCATGTGTGTGTGTGTGTGTGTGTGTGTGTCTATGTGCTTCCTTCCTTGTCTTTTGCACGCCACAGATTGCCCTGACCTACTCTATACTAATGAATCCT
>NW_011341894.1:205221-255600 GCF_000735185.1 Notothenia coriiceps
ACTTTTGCACGGCAAGGTGAGACTCTTCAGAAAATTGATGCTATTTATGGTTTGAGATCTTATGGTCCAAAGAATAGATTGAAAATAATCAATCAGAGATTTATCAGTTAGAATTCTATCATTATTTTAAGGATTTTGACAAAACCGATCAACAGATCATCATTTCAGACTAACTAAAGTCTAGTGTCCTTATCATGGCGAATGGTTAGCATTATTTTTAAAAATGCATTAATTATGGGGAATTGTTATCTCAATGGAAAAAACACATTTCTACAATAATAAAATAAATGTAGCCCTTCATATATTGATTCATCTGAGAAAAAAAAAGCTCCCTTCAATCGCTTGATGAAGATGAATAGGCTGGTTGTGAAGCATAACTACACAGCTGTGTTAAAGTCTGCAGTGTTTGTGCCCTCAAATGATGTGTGGATGTAACCTGTAACCTACCGCCAATCAAGCTTACCAAACCCAAAGTATACGACAAACATAGTCATGGCAAATTGTGGTAGAGTTAAAAAAAAAAAAACTTTAAACTAACAAAGATAGTGTACAAGAAGATTTTAAAAAACTGGACAGTGACTGCAGATAGACAGATAGTGAGAATACAAAGAGAGCTGTGAGTGTAACAGTAGGTGTTGAAGCTAATCTGGTGATTCACTCCCCTCTAATTCTATTATAAAGAGACGGAGAGAGGAGGATCTGAAGAAAGGGACATTAACAAAAGGAAGACAGCCATGTTAAAACAAGGAATTAACTATAATAAGAACTCAAGGAAAAACTGAAGAAAATATGAATCAGAGCAATAAAGGAAAGAGAAGCCTGCTACATGGAGGAAATTCTTAATTGACAGACATGTCCTAGATATGAAGTAAAGGTGCAACACTTGGAACACACACATAAAAACCACACAACTGCAAAGAAGAGAAAACACTGCGTCTACCTCTCCGTTGGGGCTTCCAGCACAAAGTCCATTCCCATTCAAATTCCCGCTGAAGTTCCCAGTCCTGTTGTTGTTTTTTAACTGATCGACTGCATCTCTGTCCACAACTTCTTCACCTCCTCCTCCTCTTTCATCTCCTGTATTTTCTCCATTCTCATTCATTTCCTCCAGAGCAATGCTGAACTGGGCAAGGGTTCGAACCATGTGCAGCATACGGAGCGGTCCCTGTGCCCGAACGCACACTCACTTTGGCACATAGACGCACAACAAACAACCAGAAAACACCTGTATCTGTCTGTCTACTAGCACAAACTCTTCATATCCACAGAATAAACGTCAGATCAAAGAAAAGACAACACCTGCGAGCCGAAGGGATCACCAACATTCCTCTTACTCAAGACATAAAGTAAACATGTTCTTGTCTTTTTCTTCCTGTCTTTTCTTCTTCTGGCAAAGAAATAACCAAAAGAAATTCAGTCTTTGGGAAAGCCGTCTCTGTCTGTCCTTCCACAAATTCAGTAAGAAGTATCAAAGTGTGCGTCTAGGCTCGGTGTCGCAGCTAGTCTGTCACAGTGTGTGTGTCATGCAGAAAACACACACACAAACACAAGAAGGCAAATGAGCACGCTTCAGCATGTATGCATGGGCGTCTGATCTGTTTCTACTGCATGGGTGATGTAAGCAAGAACTGAGCGTATGTCGAGGTGAGTGTAGACCACGGGAGGGATAGAAAGTGTGTGTGTGTGTGTGTGTGTGTGTGTGTGTGTGTGTGTGTGTCACGGCCCTCCCCTTCGGGTGTGCTAAATGAGAGACAGCAGGCAGGGCAGACGCTCACGGCGCGCAGCTCAAACAGACCCAACCAATCCCCCCGTAAATAATCGATCGAGACATCTGAGGGATGAGAAGGGTGACGATGACATAACTGTCCATCCGTCTCCCTCTCAACCATCTTTCACATGATGCTTCTGCCATGATAACATCTTCTTATGTCACAACACAACACTGTCTTCACATGTTCCCTTCACAGAAATGCTGCACTGAGGAAATGCACACTTGGATGGTAATGTCCTTTCTGTCTGTTCTGGTTCTATGCCACTGGCAGCAGCCCACATATAACCATGACAACAGTGAGCAAGGCTGTTATTTCTAAAAGGACCAAACCTGTATTTTGCATGTTCAAGGCTATTGACTCCATATCTATAAACCGCAGTGATTTTCACAAGCATCTTGAAACTTTTTGGGATGTATCTCCCGTCTTCCAGGCTGCTTCTGGTTTCCATGCATGGCGGAACATCTATTAAAAAGGGTCACTTGCACAATATTTACAAGGTTAGTTTATTCAGCATAAGGGGAGCTACATAGACAGTGAAAAGGTGACATCCGATGACCAAAACCTAATGGTATTCATATTACATTTATATAAAAACAGAGAGAAGCAACACTTTTGTGAAGCTCTAAATTCTGGCAAGTTGCCAGGACATTAAAGTGGAACATTTTTGCTGTAAATGCAGTCTCAGTTTCTAATAAACCCCTTAACTGGAAGACTGTTATATTAAAAAAACTGCAAGAAGGCTTGAGTTGAAAAGTAGCTTAGTATTCAAAAGTCAAACAAAGTACTAGCAATGAATTGATCAGTAGCAGTTTCACAATGACCCCGTTTTCGTGAGTGCATAAATCTAAAATGCAACTTTAATGAAAAACTTTCAAGGCATGTCTTGTGGGTTTGAGCTGAACTGCTTGCAAATAAACTGAGACAAGCAGAGTAGCTTTTAAAATACAGTGCATCATGCAATATTAACACAAATAACAAGCCTTCGGTGATTTAAAGTCAACCATCTCATACGCAACTTTCTACATTGCATAATTGTATCCAATATAAAAATATGCAGAGTTTTCATTGAAGTTAAGCTTTGGTATTAGGTGGCTTTTGTCCAGCGATAAACCCAAAAGCACTTCTTTCTCTCCAACCGAGATCAGATGGTGACTACAGAAAAAGGTCACTAAAGGACATTTAAAGGTCAAGCACGTGGCAGGAAATTGGCGTTTAATCCTAGCTGACATGGAAACAATAGACCAGAGTGAAGGTCTGGTGACAAAGATCAGAGATGGCATGTTCGGGGTTGGAGCACAGAATTTACTTGATGCATATTTGACCTGGTTTTTCTACCAATAAACCACCTGAAACAGCAAGTAAAGGACACTTTAGTCCCATATTAAGCACTTTAAACTAATAACTTCCCTCCAAAGTCTGATGCTTTAAAGCACTGGTCCCCAACCTGGGGGGCGTGCCAGATGATTTGAGGCCAAATATCATATTTAGACTTTTTTTTTTTTGTATAGAATTGTAACGCAATACATGATTGTCACTAAAAGCCTTGTCTCTACATTACAATAACATGTAAAAAATAATTGATTAATTCATTTGAATAAAAATTCAAGTTAGTAGCTATTAAAGGCATAAAAAGACAGCAATGTATAATTCTTTCTTTAATAGAAATGTTTCTTCTGCCCGTAAAGTGTCCAAACCAGGCTTGTCTGGATAAGCGGATTTTTAAAACATAGTCATTGTCCATGCCGGTTTCAGTTGGATTATTTGTCACAGTTGCTTCGATCAGATCGGTCTCCTCCATTTTGTAGATTATTTACAATAATCCACATAAACACATCGGCAAAATCCAGCTTACTTTGAACATGTGTTTTAAACAGTTTAATCCCTTTGTGAATTGTTTCCACTTGCGTCGTCCTTTAATTTCTTCATACAGCGGAAATCCAAATGAATGAATCCTGAGTCCAATAACCATCAAAGTCACTCCAATAGTGCTCCTTAATTACACTTTCATCCTCCTTTAACAAAATACTTCACATTCATCTAGTTTGTGACAGTAGTTGCCGCATTTTTGAGACTTTGAAATTGTAATTAACGCTGCTGCGTCCCCCCCCCCCCTTTGTGTGTGTGTGTGGGGTTTGGGGGGGGGGGGCACAACTTCCAACAGGAGTCATTTGGGGGGCTCTTGGGAAAAAAGGTTGGGAACCACTGCTTTAAAGTAATGTAAAGAATAAACAGGGTGATATTTCCTTCTTCCTTTACATCTGTACACCTCTAACTCACCAACATTGGACCTCCATTTAAGAAAGCACAAAGCTATTTTTTTTCTACAGAGACAATACCTGTTACTAGGATGCATTTGACTACTTTGTGTGTTATTCCATAACAATAAAATATCACCAAACTTATACTGTAAGCTTAGCGAACACAAGTTACAGTCATCACCTGACCAGCATCTAATTGTTTCTATAGCAACTCTACAGTGTTCAAATCTTCAGCATTTCCTTTTTGGACCAAAAAAAAAGCCATAAAGTTATTTGTCATTCTGTCTTTATGCATCACCAGCTCATACCTGGCTGTCACACACCTCCACACGGTCTGAACTCTGTGTTTTTATAAGTAATTCAAACACAAATATTATCATTGGCCAGACTCAATTTAAAAACCAAATGTTTCTGTTTACAGATTAACCATGAAAAAAATAATCTATTATCTGATTACAACTTTCAATCGCTATAAAAAAATCTATATTTAATAGTTTGACTAGTATTTATGTATCATTGCCAAATAAACATATGAGGCTGATCATGAGCTGGCAGAATTAGCAGCCGTGCTTCATCCTTGTATTTCCTGCCCACCCAGCAAATAAACGTGTGTGTGGTTAAATTATTTTTATCTGCCGCCACGCGTGACTGTTACTAGTTGCTGCTAAATGACATCTGATGTGACATCTTTATCACAGCCTCGGAGCCCATAATAGCCCACGAAAACTGAGTCAGTCTGATGTGACTCTACGGGTAAACATGTACAAGGACTGATGACACCTGTCAGCACACCCAGGTGTTTGTGTGTGAGTGTGAGTGAGAGAGGGAGAGTAACCTTAGGAGAGGAGGACGCATGACTGCCCAACAGATCAAAACAGATTCATCATCACACACCTGGGCATGCTAACATCGTGTACCATGTGTGTGTCCAGTTTTCAAACTTGGGTTTTTCACAACAACCCTCATGAAATGACAGATTCATAGGCACTAAAAGGCAGAATAAATCACGATTTAACATGTGAGATGACAGGTGTGTGTGTGTTTGTGTGTGTGTGGATGTGTGTGCACGCAACAGGTGTCTGGAGCTCTGTTAACTTGCCATGTCAACACTTGATGAAAGCATAATGACAGATGTTTCCAGGAAAAAGATTATTCCCACCGCTACCTACCACATGATTCATGATTCCTCTCATTGTCTCTAAGTAAGCCTGACCTCAGACTACCCTCATTCATCTGTCTGTGTATTTCCTACAATACCAGATGAATGCAAATTCAGTATGGCTATAAAATATGTATCAATTTAACAGCTTTCAAGAGCATTAATGCAAAAACATGATCCACAAGGGGGCAGTGGTCATACTGAAAAATCATTTCAGAGTTAGTTTTGTCTTCCTGCACCAGTTAAACATTTCTAGATAGGTTATTAATGGATTCATTCAGAAGCCCAACAACATTAAATAAAGGGCAGCTGTGAACAAGAATATGTTTTTTGATATTGATAGTAAGTTGAGAGTTGTGTTTTTACATAAGATAATTATTATATTCTTAAAGTGTCTTCAGGTTAGAAGTATAACGAGTTTGTTGAGCAAAGTAAACAATGGATGGTGTCTTGCAGAGCTGTGATGGTTGTTGAAACAGTAGCATGTGAGAGAGGGTGCACAGGTAACTAGATCTACATGCACGCCCTAATGGGATAGTGTGGATATTTTCGCTGTGTGTGTGTGTGTGTGTGTGTGTGTGTGTGTGTGTGTGTGTGTGTGTGTGTGTGTGTGTGTGTGTGTGTGTGTGTGTTAGACAGAGACAGAGATATGTGTGCTGTGAAAAGAGTCTTTGTCCCTGAGAGGTGAGGCTGAGACAAGGACACGATTGACGCCCGGGCTAATAAACGCAGATACGCACACACACAAACTCATACATATACTGTATGTATTGGAGGTCGCAGAGAAGAATATTCATGGGCTCTGACACGCACATGAACCCACACGTGTAAAGACCAGTAGGAGAATCCCAAATATGGTCGAAGCAATGAAAGGATGACTTAATCAACACAGCATATTTTATTTTGCAGAGTAGTGGAAAGCTGCATGTCGTGTCACTTATAGTAGTTTATAAAGTTTTGTAACAACACAAAGTGAATGATGGTTCAGACTTTTAGGCATTGTTGGGTGACCAGAAAAGCGAAATGGAGTAAGGAGTGAGTGTTTAAAGTATTTCCAGGACAATAGAAAAAGCCTTAACAGACAGAAATGGATTCCATGCAACAACGTTGTATAGTAAGTCGGACCCTTGTATGTTTTTTATTCTAAGTTTATTGCTCTTTTCAGCTCAACAGGAAAAGTATCAGCCTCCTCAAACAGAACATTACAGTGACAAACCAGGAGGAGCCTTCGATCCACTCTACATCTCTTCCAGCCCAAACGCAGCATGACAGGCTGACACCCCATCCACTTCCTGTCCAGCAACCTATCCCACAATGCACTGGGATCGAGAGATAGCCATCAGCCACAGAGTCTTAACCCCAACACCACTCCGGAAATACCTCCTCTGTGTCTCTGTCTCTCCCACCCAATTTGTACTTTCTTCTACCCTCTGTCATTTTTTTCTTCCTCAGATCCCTTTCACCCAGCCTTGGAAAAAAACATCTTTATCCAATGTTATTTATAGGTGATTTACCAGTATTAGAGGTGACTGCAAGAGACTGTCAGTTGGATTTCTCTGTAGAAAACGGTTTGAGACTGAGAGCGGGAAAAAGGGGGGAGGAGAGAGAAAAGGCAAGCAGATATGAAGAAATGCTATGGCAGAAAGAAATGGGGCATCGCTAGCATCATTGCCAGCAGATTGTACTTTTATAATACTACAGTTTAGCCGAGAAGAAACACTATACTGTGGATTTATTATCCCAATTGCTCCTAGTCTCACTTCACTAGTCCCTCTTACTCCCCCTCATCCCTCTTTCTCTCCATCTCCCCTTTTTATCCTTCTATCCTCGACATGCCTGACCCCTCAGAGCCTAAAACCCTTACATATGTGTATATATGTGGGCGTGTGGGTTAGGTTGGCTGCTAAAGATATAATAAATGAAGCGTCTTTTGACAGCTGAATGGAGCTATACTTTGAGGAAAATGGTGTCAGTGATTAGAGAGCAGCTTTGAATATATTTACAATAATGGAAATGCTGAAAACATTACTGTTAATGTGTAGCACAAGCAGCAAAAAACCTGTCTGAACTCAAGCAACAACACACATACAGGGGAGTGACACAACAATGCACGTAAACAAAGACTGATCTCATGACAGGGTGTAACCTGGGAGAGTTTTTGCTTTATCCTCTCAGTCAGTCACCCTTATAATGTTTCAAAAATCCCCAAATCAAAGAATGTATTTTAATGGGAGAAGGAATGCAACTCCAAACTACGTTGGAAGGAGGAACAACACCTGCATTGGCCATTATTTCTGAAAAGTCTTTTGAACTTCTGAATATGCCCCACATCACAGCAGGGTGCCGTCAGGTGGACCCCACCCAGCTACAATGTAGTGTTGTACTTCAGCTACATCGCAGCTGCACAGGTTGGAAAATAAGAATGCTGTGAGCACAAGTTGCCAGGACAAAGCAGTGATTTCTTCTGTTGAAGCTAGTTTTTAAGAAGATGCAGTGGTTTGATTGAATTCATCTGTATCTGACGGGAAACAAATGGTAGCAGGTGATATTGGAAGGTCCTTTGGGAGACATTATCCATATTTCCTCCTGAACAAAATTGAAGTGCATATTTTCACGACTATAGAAAACCTGAGTCACCCCCCTGTATTCTCATCTATTTTTTGTTTCATTCCCACTCATCTCACCCTCACGTGACACTCTCAGCCGTATCAGTTGATCTTTGTCTGATCTCTGCTTCACACTGAGCAGTGGAGTGCAGTGATTTAAAGTGCTCACACACACTTCCCGGGCGAGTTCAGGAACTCAATCCTTTTCATAAACTGCTCCTGAAAAGCACCAAAAGAGGAAATGGTTTGATTTGAGTGACTGAGAGTGAAAGGCCTTTACAGATCAGACATTGAAGTTCTCATTTCTTTTCATTTCAATGAAAGCCTGGTGGTAGGGTTGCAAATATCCTTGTAGGCAGCGCTGGGAGGCAGTCACACGTCCATGACAGTCTCTTTTTCACATAGCAGAGCAGAGTGCTTGCAGCTGTGTAATTTTACATGCATGCTCAGGAGCTGGGGTTGTCCCTTTAAAAAAGGCCTTGAGTTTCAGTGAAAGCCTTATGAGGAGGCTGCGGAGCAATTCTTTTGAGACTCTTTCATAACTCTCTGACAGGAAGTCAGGTGAGTTCGGGAAAAAGAAATGAAGTAAAAAGAGATGGATCAAGCTCTGTTAGTGGGCAGTGAGTTGCTATGTTACACTTGTTGCCACAGAAACAGCTAAATGGAAGAGAAAGTTTGAATGAAGAAGAAATTCCAAGAAGCACAGAGCACCTCATGATCAGCACATACACACCAACAAACATTTACCCTGTGTCACACTGCCGAGCTGCGTCACGAATCTCCTAGCAACAACATCTGGCGCCATCATGGAGATCAAGCTGGCTGTGAACCACTATGACACATTATACACAGGCCAGAAAAATATGCATGAAAGACTTTGTCTAGGGTGGAGCAGGAAATATACCAAGGAAGGTTGAGGTTACCTAGGTTATAATATTACAATAAAACATGTGGTCTTGTCTTAAGTCAGAGTCTCTTCTAAGGCAGATAGCAATTATAAACATAATACAAACAACCTATGAGTCTGTAGTCAGGCTATCTTTTTTGGGGGGGAATTCCTGGTACTTTTTTTTTTAAGCACAAGCACGTTTAAGGTTACAGAGAGCTGAGCTGATTCCTAAAAAGCCAGGTAAAACTGTGTTGACAACTGATTGGTCCAAGAATATAGTCATATCATGCACAATCCTGGAATTTACCTTCAAATGTTATTGTTTTGTATTTTAAATTAATACCGACCAAGCTATTCTTTTTTTTATGAAAGCTTAATACTAACATTCTCATAATGACAATGCCAACATGCTGTACAGTGCATTCATGGTTTTTGCTGAACGTGTTAGCATGCTAGCCTTTGCAAATGCATTTGACTCAAAAGTGTTGAGAAAAGTTTAAGAATCACCTAAGTTAATCATTCATTCTGTAGGCAGTATGAATGGGTGTAACAACATGTAGGGCGATTTATTCAACTGTCTGCACCAAATGTTGTACCAATCCATGATATAATATTAGGGCTGTCAAGTTAACGCAAAAAAAAATTAACGCCACTAATTATTTTAACGCGATTAACGCATGTGTATTTTTTTGTCCTCGGCCGCCCCGTAGTTTCAGAGCGCATCGAGTTTAAAATACCATCTACAAGCTGATGCTGCCGCCCGCTTGCAGCAGACCACACTTCCACGCTCACCGGCGGCAGGCACCGACTGGCCATTGGGTGGACCGGGAGTGTGTGTGTATGTGTGGCCCGAGCGAGCGAGAGAGAGACCTTACGTGTATTGTTGTTGTTAGCATCTGGTGGTGCTAGCTAGCTGCGGCTAAGGTTACAAGTGAGGCTGTGTTAAATGAAGAAAGAGGAGCACATTTCGCCGACAACTGCGGGCAGCCAGAGGAAAAGCCAGCACACTCAGCATAGTGCGATATGATTGCAGCGTCCAGGCAGCGCGCGCACGCGCACACACACACACACACACACACACACACACACACACACACACACACACACACACACACACACACACACACACACACACACACACACACACACACGAAACAGTCACATTCCACTACATCTGCACACACACAGAAACACAGAAGCCACAGGGGGTGCCTTCTGTCATCTTTACACATTAACCAAAGTGTTGTCAAATTATTCACTTTCTGACTCCTTGTAAACACACTTTAGGTCCAAAAGGCTCCATTTAAACTGAAAAAAACGAATCATCATAACTTAGCCCAACTATGGGGTACATATCCAGGTTATACCAACAAAACCACACAAGGAATCCATAACACAAACAAAAAAAGGCCTTTTGGGAGGTAGTTTACGGTAAAAGACGACTCTAATTCAACTTTTCACCCCAAGTTTGGTTGGTTTCCCGCAAGAACCTCATATATATAAATATTGATATCAGTGGCTAAGATGCACAAAGTAGTTTAACAATTTGTCGGTCAAGCCAAACCACTGGAAACACATTATGAAATGTCAAACACACATGGGGTGGCCTGCAGGGCTCAGTCTCCGCAAAACATTTTGAAAGTCTATGTGTCTGCAGAAAACATTCCATAACAACGACTAACAGCCAAGCAGAACATAATTGCCTTTGTCACATTGTATCAGTGGTGGTGGAAGTGCTCCTTTGTTTGCTTGTACTCCAGATTAAAACAGATTTATTTCCTAATGGCCTCACACTCCTGTGAACCATGTGTTTGGAATGGGCTAATATCTATGGTCTATTTGAACAGGGGCTGGTGAGCAGAGACATTTAGTTAATGTGTACTCATGAGTAAAGCCGAGGAGGAAAGGAAATGTTTAGAATGGTCCAGAGAGAGCTTTCGAGAAACTGGGTGTGTATTTCTGTGGAAGAAATGGCAAGACAGTTTCGGACTTGGTGGGGGGGCAAAGCGTGAGAGCACAAGGAGTGGGATAAGAGAGGAAACTAAAATCACAGATGATAGCCTGAATAAAGAAAGAGAAAACTGCCAGCGAACTTCAGGATAGCCAGAGAAAATGGAAAAAAAGGGAGAGAAGAAAAGAGATCCCCTGTTTCAACCCGGCCCAATTCCCTCTCGCTCTCTCCTTATATGGCAGTGTTGCATGTGTGTGTGTGTGTGTGTGTGTGTGTGTGTGTGTCTGTGTGAGAGAGAGATACGGGCTCAGTCCCAGTGTTGCTCTCAGAGCACTAAAAGGTTCCTTTCCTCGCCATTTGTACGCTGCCGCCCAGTTTTACAGCTTTCCAAAAATCCCCACCCCATCTTCCATTCTATAGCACTTTAAAATATCCATGGCATTCAAAGGACAATTCATAAAAAGTAATAAACATTAATGTAAAAGGATCTTCTTATTGAGATTTTGAAGTTTTTCCTAGTTTTAGTCCCTTTTACAACTAATTATGAATAATTTTTAGTCTCAGGAGAATTTGAGGAAAACTACATTTTGATCTTTTAGAGGCGTTGTAAAGGGTGGGCAGAGGAGGAAGTGAGAGGAGAACAGAAGAAGAAGAAGAAGAAAAAAGACAAGATTACATCACAATCTGCCTGTTTATGGCTAGGCTCCTCAAAGGAGACACAAATAACCCCTGGGATCTCTCTGTCTCTGAGTGCAAGGAATCATAAGAAGCAAGAATCCTCTCATTTTTCCTCTCCCTCTCTTTTATTCATTTCATCTTTCCCTCCCTCCTCGTTGTGCTGCTCTGCTTCCCAGAATGCTCTGGCCTGAGCCCAGATGACAGGAATGCAGGAATCCAGGTAGCATGTCTGCATGAACACACACACACACACAGCAGACAGGAACACACACAACGCATCCATCTGCACAAGGAGGGCTATACTGTACATGTAAATATACATATCTGTACAGACCATAAACAGTGAGAGAAATACGGGACCTGTGTGACTATTATGTCCGGACATATGTTCCGTTTAACAGAGACAACAGCTGGCCAAACAGTGAGCACTTTATTAAATACTGAATGATTCCTTAATTTTAAGCTACATACAAGATGTATACAAATGTTGAATTAACTTTCATCACAGATTACTTAAGACCTCAACGCTCAGATAGCATCTATCATTTGACACTTTGTGCACTTAGAACAGAAAGCAAGAATAACAAAGAAGGCTGGAAAAGAGTTAAAAGACCACAGCAAAGTCTCAGACAAGACTGCAGTATTAGCCACAATTTAAATCAAGAGATGCTCCGAATTAAATGACCAAATATGTCTTTTATCCATGTCCTCTCTAGAAGGACACACAGAAGGACTCAGAACAGGGTAGAGAACTAATTCAAATGACAATGAATGTGTTTTCTGGTGGGAAAACTACCAACCAATCCCCTTCTCTCACGCAATCTTCCTCCCTCTTCCCCTTATCTTGTCATTTTTCTTTCCCTCCCCATCATGTCAGTCCTATCTCTTAAAGAGAGGCAGAGAAAGAGAGGGGGACCGAGGGGGAAAGAAAAGTTTGTTTTTCAGGAGAGGACAACATTCCCAGGCCTGTACCATTCCTCTTCCTATTAATAGACACACACACACACACACACACACACACACACACACACACACACACACACACACACACACACACACACACACACACACACACACAATGTTGTGGCTCTAAATACGGCCAGATATTGTTACAATTACCTCAGATGAGAATGATATTAAGGCTAACATGAGTTCAACTTGGTTCAGTGTCCTTTAGTATTAACTTGATCCAAAAACCTAATCACATGATATATTTGACATATTTTGTCTCATTGAAAGTCAACTAACTTTATGATCTAGCTCACCAGTGCACTGTAGAAGAGTCAGACAGACAGAGCTCTTCCCCCTCCTCTGCGTTAACAAACTTTCCTTCTTTTTTTCTAGCCCGGCTACAGCCTGTCATTTAGAAAGACAAGTTGCCGTCGTGTAACCAGCTGTTAACTGTCTGTTTGGTTAATGCTTTAGTGTGGAGCAGCCAGAGGTGAGACAGGGGTGAGCAATGAGAGGTTAAAAGGTCTGGAGGCTGCTCACCTTAGACTGCAATTAGAGGGTGTTTTTCAGAGCTCAGTAGGTGAAGTGGTTCTCAGATTTATGGAGTTGTGAAAAACGCGTACGTGTTACAATGTGTTTTACACAACAATAAACCACAAGGGAGAGACCAAATTGTTTGGCAGGTTTTTCTTTTTTGTGTTTACTCATTCAGTTACTGTGAAATGTACATTTTATTAGTTTGTTTATTACCTGATATCTACATTTTATGGATGGGAGGAACTATGTTCAACAGGCATAATATTCCATGGAAATACATATTTCAAGCTTTACCTTATTAGTTGACATAAATATTAAGTTGAGATTCAATGGGGTTAAGAGTTTCGGGTTACAATATGTTTAAGATGTAAAGACAATTAAAAAAAAAACAGTAAACTGTGCTGGGACATTGCACAACTTATTTAAGCAAAACTGTCATTATTTTAGGCCAAGTACCAACACGCTATGCTACATTATCCCTCAAAAAACAAGATCAATATTCAAAAGAGTTGGTTATACAAGCACAGTGTATTTAGCTTTATATTTGACTCACTCTTATCTGAGAGATAGACATTCCTTATTAATTCCTTATTTAATAAAGAATCAAAAGCACAACACTGATATATAAACAAATTGACACAATAAGTAATCAGTGTGGTACAGTGCAGCTTGTCAATATATAATGTCCTAAACAATGTTAATGCTGGAAAATGTAAATGTATTTATGTTTTACATTAAAAAAAATTCCATCAAATTACTAGAAATGATCTGTGTTAGAAAATACAAAACCACAGACATTACTGGGGCTGCTGATGATGCACCGTATGGGAATGCATGCGCTGTTTGGTGAAACATCTTAATTTTATCAGGGTGTTTATATTTTTAGGTCTGCCATGCTTACAGGCATACAAGTACACACACACTCACTCACTCACTCACACACGCCAACTGAGTCGAGGGAGTCTTTTATGGCTGAAGGGCTGTTCACTCTGTCAATAAGATCCAGATGTGAGCTCAGTGGGAGAGGGGTTAAAAATAGAGTGAGAGAGGTGAGGGAGACAGAAAGAGAAAGATGGATTCAGGGTCAGAAAGAAAGCACGAGAGAGACGGGCACAGAAACCAGGATCTGAGGGAGTTGAGAAAGTATTAGAGCAGACCGACTGATGAGGTGAAAACAAAAGGCGTGGGAAGAGACGTAAACTTGTTTTATTGTTCCAACACTTTTTCTCCTTCTTCTTGCTCCAGAAACAGAAATACTAGCCCTTCTGATGTCACCACATTCCTACGGCAACATACACACCCACCCGTCCCACATACACAGTTGCCATGGGCGAAGAAGAATACACATAGGGGTACCAGCATCTTTCTCAAGCCTCGAAAAAAGTCCACAGCTCCATCAGCGTCTAAATACAGTGCCAGTTGCTTAAAACGTTTTTTTTTTTTTTTTTTACAGCTGTGGAGTTCCCAGTGTCTTTTTGCTCTGACAAACACATTAAGGACGGTGGTGTGTGTACGTGTGTGTGTGTTTGTGTGCGCGATGGTCAAAAATGCCTCTTTCAAACCCACTTCCTGCCCTGCCCTCTCAATGAAGACAATTATGGTTCTTGCAAGAAAGGATAACACAGACGAAACAGCTCCTTAAAAGGCAGGACCCATGTTGTTTTCACCTCTGCACACATTTTTCAAATTAAAAGCCAATACTGCATGTTTTAAAAATAGAAAAATAGGTTATTCTGTCTGTATGACGGAGTGCAGAGCTGAAGCCATTTATTATCTTCATGGCAGTTTCGCTTTATTAGAAAGCAGAGAGTGACATGGATAACAGGCTGGGTTTTGGATGGTTTTCAACTTAGACGGATTATGCTGCTGCAACATGAACCCTGATGGTAGCAGGACTAACAAGATATCTTAACTGCTAGTTTTATTATTAGGCTGATTAAAATGTACACACGGGGTCAAATTATTTTAAAATGTAATATTCAGAAAAGAGACAAATGTTACGTTTGTGTGATAATAACCTGAGATAAAAACGTAACAGGTTACAAAGGTAAACGGGTGCAAAACAAATGATTTTGAAAAGAAAATAAGCACTACAACGCACCACTCCTTCCAAAGCCAAGCCAATGATTTGAAACGTCAAGGTCAGATAGAGAATTATATTTAGAAACTTGGCTTCTTCTTATCGCCACGGTTCTGTCTGCTCAGCCTTCATTCACAACCTTGTAAGTTCTCAATAACACAACAGACATGTTACCAATATGACGTGAAAGTACTGCAACAAAATGACAATGGCTTCTATAATGAGTGTGTGAAAGGTGTCCCACCCACTGTTTTCTGTTGCCATTCCATCCATGGTTGTTGGACTATTGGTTTGGACCATAGCATTTACCAAAGGCATGTTTGGGTCCCTATATGGCAATCATTCTGCTGTTTTTATTACACTGGAGCTCCATTACCAATATTTAGTCCTAGTCAAACAATCATCCATAAACCTTTGCACAACCTCAAATACTTTCTCTTCTCCTTTCAAAAGAAGATTTAAGAAACACACAATTGAAATGCCAACTGGTGAATAAAATGTTTGAAGGAGCAAGAAAATCAAGGCCTAGTTGAATATAAGAAGCCTATTGAGGGGTGAAGAAGGACTACATTGTTTTAGAAAAGACTGAACCAATTACCCACAACCCCCCAGCTGTCACTTTGTGACGGGAGCTTCGTGTGAGCCCTTCAAACATACCTTTAGAAACACACGACACACACACACACAAACTCATACCTCCAATCTCCAGATAAATGGCAGTCATCATCATTAAACATCATCATTGCCATAGTGATTACCGCTGTTATTTCTGGCAAGAGACAGCCAAGGGACAGCAGGTCAGCAAACACAAAGATGCAAACACACACACACACAAACATTTATACACACACATTAACAATCCAACCGAGATCAGTTACATAAGCAGTGACTGTGGCCTCCAGCACCGGAAATGTTTAAATACTGTTGGGACAAGTTCAAGTATTTCTAATTAACAGCAGTCTCCATGCCAAAATTACATTCTGACACACAGTGCAGATGTTTCTACAACTCCATCACTCACGATGACTTGAATCGAAAATGCCTTTTTCATTCGTCTATTAGTTGGGGGCGGTCCAACCAACCAGATGTTCGTCATGTCTGCAGGCTACACTAAGGAGCCAGTTAGCTTAGCATAGCAATGACTGAAAGCAAGGGGAAAAGGATATCCTGGCTAAGACCATCCACCTTTTGGCACATTCAAAACCCACTAATTACCATTATAGCTTTTTTGTTTAATCTGTACAAAAGTAAAAGTTTAAAAAATATATTTAGATAAAAGTATTTAGCAAAATAGTACAATTTAATCCAATGTGTTTCCAGGAAATAAACCCTAATTAGGGTTATGAGTAAAATAACACATTTAAACAAACCTTTTACAGTCACACTGACACACACTCAACAGTGCACAATAATCGCAGAAACTGATATGTGTTACATTGTGACTCAAGTGAAATGTAATGGCTTCTTATCACATATTCTCTCATACTCAAACCAACAGTTTAGTTCACACACACTGATTAAACAGTAGTTCATATTTATTTAAGACAAATATGTTTCTCTAACCTTGCCTATAAGTAAACCCAAAAGGAATCATCACAGTGTTTTTGCTTTAATGGATCAGAAGCCAAAAAAAAACATCACCAGTGTTGGGCAAGTTACTTAAAAAAAGTAACTAGTAATAGTTATAGTTACTGCTCTCAAAAAAGTAACTAGTTACAAGTTACTTTACTTTAAAAAATAATAACAATACAAATACAAGGTTTTGTGTTGTTTTTTGCAGACTAGTTCTCTGAAGGCAACAGACTCGACCGTTGCGATGGGCAGCATGTCCTCAACAACATACCTGGCAATCTATTTAGTTGACTCTGGGTGACATGTGGCGATTTAAAAGAATCGTTTTTTGGCTGTTTAGGTGGTGTTGCTCCATCTGGGTCACTGCCGTTGGTTGAGACGGTGGGGTCTTTGGCGACTAGTTTTATAGCCCCATGTACATTAGTTAGGTGCTTCAGGAGATTGGCATTGCTGTTATTCGATGTGGACAATGCTTTCTGTCCTGCACACAGTTTACATTTGACCATAATATTTTTTGCGTCCTTTATCCCCACAAATTGAAAATAGTGGTTATATCTCCAAGTGATAAATGCGCTGCTGCTCTCGCTGATACTTGCATCTGCCATCGTGTGTGTGTGTGTGCTGGTGGTGGGCGTTGCCGTGTGTGTGTGTTAGCATTAGCAAGTGTTCGTGTGTGTATTTTCCCCATAAGGCAAGACCCGCCCAACTCTGTCTCTGATATGTTACCCCGCGTTAACCAATCATCACTCCTCTCTGGTTAATTTCACTTTTCCATGGTGCTGTGAGAGGACATCGCTGTATTCGCCTGTTACATCCGCAGGGAGATTCGGTTCAGTTCCATCACATAATGTAATGCAGTAACGCACCCATTTAAATCACAGTAACTATAACGGCGTTACTTAAAGGGAATAGGCAACTAGTAATGCTATTAGTTACCACAAAAAGTAGTTGCGTTACTTTGTAACGCGTTAGTCCCAACACTGATGTTCACACACCCACACATTACACACATTACTGATTAACTGACTTCATAGTTAATTTAGTTTCTTTAAATAAATGCACTTCAATTGGATGAATCATGTGTGGTCCCCTTCCTTTGTCCGTCCTTGAGCCAGGGCGCGACATGGGGGCTCGTCTAAAGTCAAAAGTCAAATTGACATACATTTTGTTGGTATGAATTTTCTGTGCTAATTTAGGTTGGAGTATCACACATGGATGTAGTTGTTTTGGAGAGCTTTATTATAATCTAGTTTGGGCCAGTTTTCTTTGAGGTAAATATGCTAAATGTTTGGCGTGGCATGTGACTGGTGTTCTCCTCTGTGAGGCCAAGCAGCAGGTTCTAATAGAGAGTCTGCTGTCGGGGGTTGGGTTTAGTGTGACAGAGAAAGTGGCTAGAGCAGTTGTCTCGGGATCACATCCATGGCTTCTTGTGGGGTCGCTGTGTATACAGTTGCCTTCCAGTACCACTGGGTTTCAGTGAATAAATACCCACCACAAGTATCTGTACGAAGACTAGGTACGAGTTTAGTCAGATAAGGGACATACTGTAATGAGTTAGTTGAGCATGGGGAGTCACCAATTGTAGCCACTAGTTGCATAGTGTAAAGGTTTGGTGTATGTTACCTCAATTTGATCTAGGTTGCTAGATCTTTGTGGTTTGATATGGCTAACATTGTGGAAGATTTTGTTCAGTCTCCCTCGGATGAGTTGTTGGAGCAATGTACAAAGGAGCAGTTGGTGAAGATTGCTCATTATTACTCTGTTGATGTTGANTGGGTCACTGCCGTTGTTTGAGACCGTGGGGTCTTTGGCGACTAGTTTTATAGCCCCATGTACTTTAGTTAGGTGCTTCAGGAGATTGGCATTGCTGTTATTCGATGTGGACAATGCTTTCTGTCCTGCACACAGTTTACATTTGACCGTAATATTTGTTGCGTCCTTTATCCCCACAAATTGAAAATAGTGGTTATATCTCCAAGTGATAAATGCGCTGCTGCTCTCGCTGATACTTGCATCTGCCATCGTGTGTGTGTGTGTGCTGATGGTGGGCGTTGCCGTGTGTGTGTGTGTGTTAGCATTAGCAAGTGTTCGTGTGTGTGTATTTTCCCCATAAGGCAAGACCCGCCCAACTCTGTCTCTGATTGGCTTACCCTGAAATGTTACCCCGCGTTAACCAATAACTATAACGGCGTTACTTAAAGGGAATAGGCAACTAGTAATGCTATTAGTTACCACAAAAAGTAGTTAGTTACTTTGTAACGCGTTAGTCCCAACACTGAACATCACACATGACAGCATTATGTTCATAAGCGCAATTAAAAACGTTCCATTAGCCTAACTTATAGATCTATTTCTTGGAAAGTGAATGTAAGGCCAGGGAGAGACAGGGACAGAAAAAGTAAAACACACGAAGGGAGAGAGCGAGCTTGAAGCCACTTCATATTTACACACACACACACACACACACACACACACACACACACACACACACACACACACACACACACACACACACACACACACACACACACACACACACACACACACCAAAGTTCTCTCGGTTGAGGTAAGGTCAACATATTTTCAGGCTGACTCACAGTTTAGTGAAAACTCATTTGGGACTAAATGTTTTAGTCAAGTATATCGTCAGGGGCCACAGTGATCTCAATGCTCCCCTGTGGGGGGGCAGGGAATGGAAACATGTCACTCTTTTGGACTTTAAGGAATTTAAAAACAATGACTAGAGTTATGTTGATGGGTAAAACACATTATATTATCAAATGACAACGTACGGCGAAATTATTAAAGATTATAGAATACAATAAGTTAGACAAACGTGCATTGTGATCAAGTAGGAACAATAATGATCTATGTTAACTATAGTTTAATAAATAAAAGAATGAATCCCATGTAAATGTGTAAACTCAAAATAAATCATTTCTAAATGCCAAAGTGATACAATGTGGCTATCCTAGCACTCCCCAACCATTGATATAAAACAAAAGATGGGCTAAACTATATGTATCATTACTCTAATTACAGGGAATACATCATTTTTGAGGATTAAATATATAAGAAATACAAGCAGTGAAAAGTGGTTTTGTTTAATCTTCACTGCTGTCAAATCCATATCCATGTCAAATGAAGACATGTAAAAGTCACTATATGAAAATGTAACTTTTGACAAATGTATTGAATCATTGATTGAACAGGAAACTCTGAAATTCTGCGAAAAACCGATATGAGCCAGTGAAAATACAGTTATGTCATCTACGTGGCTTGGCTGAAGTAATGACACCATGGGGTACGTGTCGATGAAATCCAAATAATAGAGGTGATTTCACTAACAAGACATGAGGACAGCAGCATTGAGCTAAACATTACAGGACTTATCTTTCTCTGATTCAACACAATCACTCCCACACCTTAATCCATAATAAGACAACCCATCATGACGTTACCTAACTGGGACCACCTTAGTCATTCTTTCAACATATCGAGAAAGTTTCATTTGACTCAAACCAACACCATTTAAACTGCATCGCGTACACACACACAAAGGACCAACACCACCTGCCTGTGAGGCATCTTTGGCCTGAGCTGCTCCCGTCTCCCTTCTCCAGTCAACTTCCTCCTCTCCCTGCGCCTTAATCCGAGATCCCAGTAGCCACTCCGGAACAACGCTCCGACACTTGGAGCTTCTCCCATTCCCATTCTGAAGAGATTTCCTCAACTGGCAGCTAGAGCATGATCCAAACCGGCGAACTGATGCCATAAGACAGACGAAGGTCAGGGGGAGAAAAAGACGAGGACAGAGACGGAGAAAGGAGGAAGAGGCCGAGTGTTTCTACTGTCATGTTTTCTCTGGGTGACAAAAGACAAGCGAGCAAATAAGACTCAACGGTCCGGGCAACCCACACCAAGGCCTAAACCCTGTATCAGAGTGTGTGTGTGTGTGTGTGTGTGTGTGTGTGTGTGTGTGTGTGTGTGTGTGTGTGTGTGTGTGTGTGCGACCACGCTGTAAACTATGCTACACGTTGCACTGGTGACACAGTTGTACCATTGTGAGCTTGACTTGGGGAGACACAGGAAACATGTCAGCCCCAAAGAGATATGCGCATACACAAAATGATACTAACATAGGCATGCATTATATTGTGACTACAGACTGTCCACTCTTTACTGAGTGTGCCTATGACAGTGTTATGGTGTTTGAATAATACTAAATAATAAACTATTTTTCTATACTGTATATCTATGTCAAACAGTTATACTAAATGGTCGTCAAAGTGAGCTTTGATAATGAGTCGTTTTTGGGAAACTAGTAACCAAAAAGCCTTCGGGTCTAACAAGCTGAATCTCGCTGTGTCCAAAATCTCTCCCCCTGTCACATATTTGCAATACAATAAACACTCAATTGTTTTCTCTACAATGAGCTTTTCAGTAAGGATTTCAGACAAGAACTATTATCATTTTGCACCATCACTGACAGGTGTGGGATAAAAAAAAGAGCCTTAATCAGGCTCATGACCTTGCATTAATATCATAACTGGTGACTAAGTACTGTAACACTATGGATGCCGCAACATGCTGGCAGCAACAAGACATTTTTTTAGACTAAGCAATTAAGTGTGTAATCTATTAAATCGAAGAACTGCAAAAAATTGTATTAATTTATTTCAAGAGCACAAAGTGATATCTTTAATAACTATGTGTTATTTTTCTGATGAGTACAAATCAGAAAGAGTTTGGTTGATTTAAAAATCAAAAAAAATATGAAACCAATAACAGCTAATAAATAATTCACTAAATGATTTATCACAAGTTAAAAATACTAGTATGTACTTTACTATTGGGGGGAGATCAAACAAATACACAAGTGGTGTTGAAATAAGCAAATGCATGACCTACGTGTAGAGAAATCTACCTCGGTATAACGGTACTCATAATCCATGATACATGTTCTGCACCCGTTTGCTTTAGGTGTGTTGAAAACAGAGTAAAGGAATTTTGTTGAAGCATGCGCGAGCCAGTTTCTTAAAGTTGCACAGAAGTGGAAGATATCGGACAAAGTCACCAGTCATATCGTGCTCGTAATATGTAGAACACCATACCAGCATATGTGTAGCACACTTTATACAGAGGGGCTCTCCGTAACTTTGTTGATGCTTTAGTATCAGAAAGATTAGTCGGACTTAATGCCAATTACATTCCAGAAATCACCAAACTATGCTGAGATGTTTAAATAAAGTAAGACATGTCCTGCCTGGTAATCCAAAGTAAGAATCCACACTGGAAATACTGGGGGCAGTCGGGGTCAAACTTGGTGATGTGATGAATTTGTGTTCATATTTTTTTACCCGTTAAAGTTTCTAAATTAATTTTGAGATTTAAAGTGTTAACATTGACAGCCCTAATGATATGATGACATATCATTGGGCTAGCACAACAAACTAAAAGAAAGTTAGCAAAAGAAAACTACAAAGGGAGACTTTGACCTGCTCACTGGAAGGTGTAATGTACACTGGGGTATGATGACAATAATGCATTTAATGGTTATTTCTAACTTTCTCTTTACTGTGCACAAACATAATGTTGCCATTCATCAGACTATTAAATTACATGCTGAGGAGAAAATAATAAACCTGATCTGTTATCCCTCAACTTCTTCTAAGTATCTGTAATTGACTTTTTTGTGGCATGTAATGTTCTTGTTGCATTTTTCAGTGCTTTTGAATTAGCACCAGATGTTATGTAAACCTAGGTAATGCTACCGAGTACATGGCAGCCAACAGTGCAACGCTGCATTAGGTGAATCATCAATGAACTAAAAGTCTCACATCAGACATCTTTGTGGACACGTGGGCTGCAGATGTATGACTCGGAGAGAAAACTACAGTGAAGTCTAACATGACAGAGAGGAGCCCTGCAAAAGATATACCGTACTGTATATATGGCTCACACACAAACAATATTTAACACATGACCCTGTTTTCAAAGCAGTGTAACAACCATGTGTGAGCATTATTCATCATCCATTATTTATGACACACACACAGTGTCACACACACACACACACAGTGTCACACACACACACACACAGTGTCACACACACACACACACAGTGTCACACACACACACACACACACACACACACACACACACACACACACACACACACACACACACACACACACACACACACACACACTTTAGTATGTAGAAATCTGTCTGTGCACAAAGAAAAGCTGAAATAGCAGCTCTGCTAGAAAGTGCTGTTTCAGAGAAGGCTTTCCTTACATAAGCAAACTGCTCTGTAATTACATTGGGTGGATCCACACAGACTGAGAGAGTTAGAAAGAGAGTCAGGATGGGAGCAACTGGGACAAGCAATGAAGATAACAAAAAAGCAGAAGAAGAGAGAAGAGCCTAACTAGCCACTCTTCACAGGTTTAAACAGTCCTTTCTTTACACTGGCAAGGCAAAAGAAAACAAAAAGAAGAGATTTAAGAAGAGAAAATTAAAGGTTTTCAAAGCCAACCAAGAGCAAGGACATTAAGGAGTTTTCCCACAGGTTGTTTCTTTACTCTGTGAACATTGAAGGACCCTTATGTGACTTGTTCGACACTGAAGGTCAGTTGAGATTATCGGTAGACTAGCTAGGCCAAGATTTAACCTTAGTTACCATTAAAAGAAGTAAAGGTGATGGAAAAAGATAGGTGGATGGACTCTAGAGAGATAAGGAGTTGAGAGCATTATACTTTGATCTTCAGGAGAAGGGAGCTTCTGATTTCCGCTGGCGGGACAAATATGAAGTGCAACCAACCTGCTGTTACACACAGTTGGCTAGTTATCTATCAAAATAACTTCTCTGAAATTGCTCTCCAACGTCCAACCAAATAGGTCTATTGTTAAATCATCCCCCCCCCCCACACACTCAGTCTTACTAAAAGGAACACAAAACATTTTTGTTGTGCTGGTCCCAAAAGCAATATTATGCTTGAGTTGCACAGAGAGACAGAAAAAACATGTTGCTGTGTGTATGAGAAGAGGACAAGATGTCTGGAGGTAGGGGATGTTTTCTTCACAAAGTACTCAGCTCTCTTAGGACCTTAGAAACAAAAACCATAGCAAACATAGTAAAACTAAATTCTTGTTTTTTTCTATCTACTCAACCAGTAAGATATTTATAAATGCCATCATCTGTTTTTAAACAGACTCACACCATGCTAATGCTAACAGTACAAATGATCCATCTCTTCAGGACAACCTTCCGGGTAGTTTCCTGCCCCCACTGTTAAAATTAATCTCAAAATGCCTAACATCAGAGGCTGCCTGTGTGTCATTGAAGCACCCAGATATCTGCAGTCTGGTCTTTTGATCCCCTGATTCATCCCACCTCTTCCCTCTCATCTGCTGAGTCATGGAGATCTCCAACCGGAGCAAACCACATCCTTATCCTTTCATCTCTGCTTCACCTTTACCTCTCACAGCGGCCCTCACTTTGTGGACGTCACTAAATCTAGGTTGACTTTTGCATGTTAAAAAAAGAATCCCCAACATCCGCACTATACTGTATCCTTTATATGTGTGTGTGTGCGTGCGGGGGGGGGGGCAAACTGTCCTTTGAATTTTACTTTTAAGTCTGTGTTCAAAAGAACATTGTATAAGCTCCGCATCATGTGGGAGAGAGGGTTTCTGCCCATCGAACCCAGTATGAACCCAGGAGATGCGACCGGGCCAGGACGTGGTCAGTTCTGTCCAGACTCAGTACTGCCACCCCCCCCACTGTAATGAAAACTGCCTTTTATTCGCAGACCAGGATACAGGAACTGTTACAATAAACACCGCCTGAAGAGCATACAATCTAATAAGAAAAGGGACTGGGTTGGACATCGGTGACCGTTAATGAAATCAATCCCTCCTTCCTGCTGGCCTCAGAGAGGACAACAATGAAATGTGTCTTTGTGTAAGAAAGGACATGTGACAATAGTGTTTCATCAATGTTTGGTGTCACACAACAGATGAAACCCATCTTTTTGGGTTAATTGTAGAAAGCTATTGCAGGAGAACAAGTGTCAAAGGAAGACAGGAAGGGGTGGGCAGGGTGGTCTAATTTGGACAGATCCCTCCACCACCACATTAAAGATACAAAAAAGATCAAACAAACCCAGGCTTGTACTTCTTATTCTCAAACATCCTACAGACTTTTCACCCACTCTTTTTAAGATTCCCTTTTTCTAAGCACAAAGTCGTGCAGCCAGAATTCAAACTGATCCACCGAGCTCTAGTACCCAAAAGTTCAAGGACTTATAAACATATTGAATTGGTCCAGTCTGTTCTATCCCTGTGTTCCTTAAGCTACTCAAGCCAGGAACTGAAGAAAGGCGTGCTCAGTTATTCCATACATGTGCTCTGACGCTCCATCCCAAAGTTAAAGAAACTACCAGCCATCCAACCTTATCACGGGTTCTGAGCCACGACTGCTTCATCGTCACTTCAAAAGTCTATCATCTTTGTTAATATGTGGTGTCAATCTTCTTTTCTCTTATTGTGTTTCCGATAACGTGTCAGATAACTTGATGACTGTTTTGTCAAAGAACATGCTAAAAAAAAGTACTTAACTGCTTTAACAATAAGTAATCAAACATCAATAAGACAAATGCAAACAAGCTCACTTCTTCAGTATCTCCACCTTTACTACTCCTCTGAGGCACAACTACATATTGGGAGGACTGGGGTTGCAAGAGGGGAGTGAAAGAAAAAAAAACTAGAAGAGGTGAGGTATTTAATTCCATGTGGGTGGCCTGATAAAAACAAAGTCAGTCATAAATCTGAAGCTATAAACACTGTGCTTTTAGACCTAATCCATGCAGATCACTGTAAAAAACCAACCTGTCTGTCTTCTTCTGTCTCCCATTAGCACTCCAGCTAGCATCCCCATTAACCCTGTACCGACCTCTTCTACACGTCAAACAGTAATGTATGACATATGAGAAATTATTTTATGCAAACCAATTTGTAAAACAGAAGTGCTGTGAGTCGACAACTGGCAATTGTTCATGTCAGGATATTCAACTAAAGTAAATACAAACACATGTTAATATGACTGGCTATCATTTTCTAGCTACCAAATATTTGTACTGAATAATTGGCCAGATCCATAACTGTATTTATTCTGATAATATTGATGGTTAGGTGCAAATGTTGGTCACATTAGGCCATTTATTTATTACATGACAATACATTCCTCTTCCATGAAGTAACTGTTAAGCGACCAGTGGAGAAAGGAAAGAAAGGCTATATTCCTGCTGCCAGATAAAGTGGAAACTATGCCAACAGTAGTGGGAACAGACACACACAAACTCATTTGTCAAGAAAATGACAACATGTGTGTCATATTTGAATTTCTCTACCAAACAATAGACTTTGTTACAGCACCATTTGTTTAAATATAATTGGGACACTGACTAGACGAACTGCAGATGATACATTTGGACAAAACTATGCAAGAATATAAATAAAGCCAATACTCCTTTAGGTTTTATGTTTCAGTAGGGGTGTCAACTCTCTATTATTTAGAAATATATACCGTTAAAATAATATTTTAAAACTAAATTCTCATATTCTCATTTACAGATGTCTTTTTCTAAGGTTAAATAATCCAGGCTGAGGACCCTAATATTTGGGAAAACAACATTCACTTTAAAAGTTATATGATTTTGTATAGTGAAGCAGAAAAGGTAAACATGTTGAGTCAATTTAAGCCTTATGGTTTATTGATTCACAATAAAAATGGCCATTAAGATTCAGATGAACTAAAAATATGTATTTTCTACCATCGTATCCACTTACATCTCATTCCCTCACTCCCCCGCCTTCCACCACCATTTCATTCTTCAACCCTCAGTTCTATTTTAATCCTATCACTTTCTTTTTTTTAAAGCAGCAAGTGTTTCCTTCCAGCTCTCTTCTTTTCTCCCCCATTAGTCTGTCTCTCTCTCTCTCTACCTGACATTTGGCTCTGCAGCCTGCCTCACACCAAGACAAACGTTATGACCTCACGTCACTGCAATGTTCCAGAGACACAGACAGAGACAGCAAAGAGCAAAATAAGATGACATTGAGGAGGAATTATGGGGAACTAATATATAAAAATTAGGATGGGTATAAGCTGAAAATGTTACATACTTATAGTAAGCATCTCAGTGTCTCTCTCTCTTAGTGGACGGATAACAAGGGAGAAAATGTCAAAAGGCCAAAGAGGAATAGCAAATTAGCAATAAAACAGACAAAGATCCAATTAATGAGATATTTTTCTGTAAGAAAGTGGGCATTGTGGTGTGGTTGAAACGAGCAAAAATCCAGTCACCACAGAAGGTTAAAGCTTGTTCTTTCTTTCTTTCATTCCCTTTCTTTCTTTCTTTCCTTCAACTTGTCTGCGCTCCATTTTAGCTTGGCACAGTTGTCATTACATTCAGTCCAAATTACACACACACCTTCCCTGTTCACCAGAGCTGCGGGCCAGTGCTTTAAACACAGCATGTTGGCAAAACTCAGGGTTTGAACAAGCCATTGATAGATTCCAGACAAACAATATGCACACGCACGCACACACACAGACAGACAGAGAAAGAAGAAGGAGGAAACCATTTTATCACACACACACACACACACACACACACACACACACACACACACACACACACACACACACACACACACACACACACACACACACACACACACACACAATTCTGGACATCATCAAACACTTTAGTAACCACAACAACTTCCCATTTCCCTAAACCTATTTCCTGTACTGGTGAGGTCCCTTGTCAGCAACTGCTACTGTCACTACGGCAACAAGGAAGGACAATGGCCCTGAGGAGTAAAACAATGAAGACCAAGGCAATAGATGGAAGTAATATCAATGAGCAGCAGAGCAGCTTTGCAAGAGGATGTAGAGTCAATGGCAATAAGCTAAACCTTCATATGTTTTGGTCCACACTACTTTCACAGTAACAAACCATCTACAGGAACAGCTGGCCTCACAACCAGAGCAGAGGGCTGCAATATAGAGTTGCGATAAAGAAAGAAGTCATGACAATGAAAGCATAGCCTTGGATGATGTGTCTGCAGTGGAACCTTTTCACCTGAGCTCAGACAAGATGATAATCCCAATGTTGTTTTTACTTTCTCCACACCTATTCAGAGTCACACTCATGTCAGTATAATGATTTTTGACTCCGGGAAAAGACCTCCAGTAGAGGTAACGTCTGAGTGTGCCGCACAAAGAGGTGTGTTATGAGTAAAGGTTGCGGAGTATGGCTATGAGTGTAATAACTAAATTGCATTAATGTTTGTACTTATGTGTTTGGATTTAACTTTATTCAGGTTTTGATGTTAGTCTAGTTTAATTGTACAACGTTTCTAGCATAATGTATGTTATATACATTATATTTTACCCAGTGGTGGTTTAAATAACATAAATGCATGCTCAAAATTGTTATGTATATTTATGATGATATTGATTATTGGTCCCAGCCCAATCATTTAACATTTGAATTGCTATGACATAACAAGCCAGAAATGTCCCAATGTTTAGACACTATTGAGTAAATACAGCATCACAGACACATCCACACACACTATGTTTAGACAAACTGCTTATTAAAACCCCTCTCTAAGACTCTATGATTCTGGCAAATAGACAATCGATACTGGATGAAGCAAATAGATGAAAACAGAACCACACCGGGCCTTGGTACACTCCCAAATGCCCTTTGTCTACGATTTGTTTAATCAAACTAATAACATCCTCTGAAGCTTGTTTAAACTGTTCAGCTTTTAATGGCTTCTGTATTGTAGTGCTGCTCCCAAATGCACTCTGAAATTTATTATATGGGTCCTTATTCACAGCACTTCACAAAAACGCAGACACATACATTCACACTTGGTTGCAGCTATGAAACTATAAGAATAACAGTGCAGGACAACATGATGGGCAGTTTAAAGACAACTGTATTACCTAAAAAAACATCTAACTTTACACTATACTTATATTCTCACCTTATTTAAAACATCGAACAAAGGCCAACCACTCATCACTTACACCTTTTTTTGAGTGTCATTCAAACACAAACCCAATGTAAAACTATAAATCATCGGAACTCAAAGAAAACAAAAGAGCATTGGACACGCCAGCCTGGCACACACTCACACATGGCATTAAAATGTTTAAAATTGACTCACCACTCTGGGCTTGGTCTTCTGTGGGATAGCCGTGGAAGCAGTGTCCTCTTGGCTCTTCTTCTGTGGTGCAGCTTCTGTAATTCCACTTGTGCTGTTGTCGCTGGGCACCTCTAAGGCAGACACCGAACCGTCTGCTCCATCCCTAGCCGCTGGTAGAGGCCCTGGGCCCTCAACAGTGCTCAGTTCAAGAATATATTTATGGGTAACATCCTCCAGTGATGGGGCCACATCCCCTGGAGGCTTACTCGAGGTCTGAGGGTCTTCAGTTGGGTGGGCAGCACGGCAGTCCACTTCTTTCAGTGGCTGGAGTTGTGGAGGAGGGGAGATGGGGATAAAGCTGGTGGGTTCACTGGCATGGCGGACATGCTTGGGTCTGCTTTTGGGTTTAGAATGCAGTGTTGGAAGGGGAGGAGTAAGGTCGGTTTGGTAGCTGTGATCCTCCTGCTCTTCTGAACACATTTCTGGGGGCTCAAATGGATCTTCAAGAGGGGAAAAGTGGGTCGGCCTGTTTGGACGCTTTCTGGTGGGCCTACGAACCATTCTAGGGGACAAAACCCCAGCCAGCTTCAGGTTAAAGTTAAACTTCTGAACTTCTTCCTCCTCCTCCTCCTCCTCTGCCCCTTGGTCTATAACATCATCTTCTTCATTATCATGGTTATCGGATTTGAGGGTACATTCTGACTTGGAACGAGCTTTCTTGACTATTTTTACATTTGGCAATGTGTAATCAGGCTCCACTTCTGGCTCCCACAGTTCCTTTCTCTGCTCGCTCAGGATAGGCTCACTGCTGGAAGGTGGGATCTGACCAGGTTGATCTAGCTCACCGATAGGCTGAGTGCTGCCAATCTGACCTTTGAATTGAGGGTCATTCTGGGAGAGTAAAGGAGCATCACTACGGCGACTGGGGTCACTCAACGACTTCTTCTTCGGAGCTTTGCCATTGCCATGATCATCTATCATCAGTCTGTCCATTGCACCTGGCTCGGCTACGATGCTCCTGATCACCCCACTGTAGTCACGAACAGCCTCATCCCGGATGCCGCCATCACTGTAAACTGACAAGTCACTGGCCACACTGCCCTTGTATTCTGACAAATCGGACCCCTCTGTAGCACCTCCTCCTCCTTTGACAGATAAGGATCCCAACAGGTTGCTGTCTACAGAGGAATAGTTGTTATTCCCTTCTTCTGACACTGAACAGCGCCGCTGAGGCATTGGGTCACTGAGAGAGCGGTAAGTGGTTGACTCGCCATTACCAACAGCTGCTATTGCAGACTCTGCATTACTGCCATTACTGGAATCAGAGCCTGTGTTATTACCAGAAGGGGAGAACTTGCGCCTTCGACGGACAGAACTTGGTGTCGCAGGGGCTTCCAGTCCACCTCCTCCTGCAGTGCCTGCTGACCTCTGCAACACTGCACAGTTGGTGGTGACCTCTTCAGTAGTAGTGTCAACATTGTTGATACCAGCATTGCTGCTCAGATCCACGATGATGCAGTCACTCTCAGCCATACCGCCAGGATGAGCCAAGGAGGGAGATACACTGACTTCTTCATTAGGACTATTTGTGCATTTCATGCTGTTCTCCGCAATCTCTTCTGTCTCCGGCTTTAACCCATCCATCTCATGTAGAGCCGATTGCTTCCATAAGGTGACGGGCTGCCCTAGCACATCCCTAGCAATTCGTGACCCAAAATGAACCCCTGCTGACCCCAGGAATGAACTCTCAGAAGGGTCACTCGGGCCTGTCTCTGGCTCTGTTACAATCCCTTCATCTGTTAAACTGGACTCATGGCCTGAAAGTTCATCCACAGAGCGGTCGTAGAACATGCTTTCCTCTGAGTTGCCCTTCGGTAAAGCTCTCTCCGTCTCTCTGCTCTGTCTCTTTGCCTTCTCCCTGTGCTCTGTGCCCCTGCTGTTTAGCGTCTCCAACTGCATACTTTGTCCATCCCTCTCACTCCTCTCCCTCTCCCTGTTCTCTCTCTCCCTCTCATGTTTATCCCTGTCTTTTGTGTTATTAAACTCAGTCTCTTGATCTGTCCTAGCCTTATCCTTAATGCTCACTCCTGCCTTCTCCTTCTCCTCATTTGTTTTCTTGAACTTGAAAGATTCATCCTCCAAATCATCTTCATCTTCTCTAGTACTCATCTGGCAGATATCTCGAATGACCTGTCTGGCTTCCTGCACATACTTCTCCTGCAATGGAGTTGGCATCCCTTCCTCACTCTCGTCACCAAATCCATAATCTCTCATTCTTCGTCCTTTCCCAACCCTAAAATCACCCCCATCACTTTCTACTTCCCTTTCTGACACAGACACCCTCCCTCCATCACCCTCTCCATCCAAATCAAGCTGCTGCTCAGAGGAGCTCCTTTTTGTGGCGCCACCTGTCAAGCAACACCTTACTGCTGCTTTGGGTTTGTCTGAATAAGTGAAGGATTTGGCGCGCCGCAGGGTCGCAGTCAGGTCTTTAAGTGTCGGCCGACAACCTGAAGGTAGCAGGGTCCCACCTTGAGTCCGTGAACCCATCCTGTAAACTGGTGACCCTTCAACGACCCCTGGTTTATCTCCACTCTTTTTCCGCACTTTAAGCTCTGACAGATCAGATTTCAAAAAGCTCAAAAGGGACATCGTTTCTAAGGTGATATCAGGGTTGGACATGGATGTTTGGTTTTGATCATTATCATCTACCCCACCTGTTGTCCTTCTTAAATTGATGGTCTCACCATCCCTAACCCCTGCTGATACTACGCTGTCTTTGGAAAGTTTACTAGAGGGGGTGACTGTAGGCACAGTATTGGGGCGCACCCATACAGGGGGATGGGAGAAGTTATCCCCATGGCCAAAGCTTGGGGAGCGATACATCGTTACATTTCCATGGTAAGTTTTACTCAGCATGGAAGAGGATGCAGCTCTGCTAGCGGGGCCTGCTTCTTTGTCTGTGTTAAAAAACATATTTGCTGCACTGTTGGCCGAGCCAGGCTGGTCCTCCTCCTTCAGTGTCTCAGTGCTGGAGTATCGGCTGCTGCAATGCGAACCACCAGGACTGGAAGCAAATGGGGGAATGTTGACCTTTGACACTCGAGATACACCAGGAAGTGTTGTGGACGTCGCAGTTGAGGAGATGCGCTCCCATTGCTGCACCCTGGCTCTGTTACTGTTATTTTTCTGTTCTCTTGCTGAGTGGCTCCGAGATACTGTTCCTGCAGAAGCTCCACATGTGTTTTGCTGGCGGTGCCTCTCTAAGTGCTCCATTGTCAAGGCTGTGTCACTGTCAGTGTCTTCTGATTCGCCATCATGATCATCACGGCCTGTTGCAACAGCAGCTCCACTGACCTTCTTTTTTTTTCTCAATGATCGTCGTCGCACTGCCTCTCGACTGTGGGGGCCTATAGAACCAGGGCTGTCCTCTTCACTGCCTGAAGACTTGCCAATGCCCTTAGCACCCCACCAGCCATTTTTACTGCGGGATAAAGAGTTACTTCCTCTCTCAGTGCCACACTTTTCACCTGCTTTGTATGAGATGGAAGGAGCAGGGCCGGAAGGAACATTCCAACCGCCTCCTCCAACTCTTCTTCTTCTGGTGTACTCCTCGTCTTCGTCTCCAGAGCTGAACCTCCAGCGGGAGCGGAGGGGGACAGCTACTTTAGCTGGGGCTTTAAGCTTGGTGGAAGGAGCTACAGTAGAGGAGGAGGAGGTAATGGATTTGTCTGGAGTTGGAGCAGAAAAGGGGGAGGAGGAGGTGGGGGCTAGCGCTCTAGAGGAGCTATGTGAGGAATGTAAACTATCCCTGGGCAGCCCGACCCCCTGTCTATCCCTTCTCTCCCTCACTGAGGACCGCTGAAGAGAGGAGGAGGCGTCCAAGCTTTCCGATTGACTCCAAGACGAAGTATCAGGGGGTTGAAGGTCAGGGCTGGGGTCAGATGTCAACACTGTTGTCCTATGGGTCTTATGGGCAGCTTCTGCCTCAGGGCTGGGACTATGAGATCTGTATTGAGATGGGTTAATCCTCTGGTAGTGACTACCCTTAGTGCAACTGTGACTGCTACTGCTTTGAAAAGTATTTCTGCCAGAAATGTTGTTGTTATTAGAAGTTTGTATCTCTAAGTCAGCCTCCTCCTCTTTGTGTGAGTACTGCTGGTTGTAAGCTTTGGGATAAAGGTCCATACTGTGACAAAGAGTGTCTTTAGCAGGGCTGTTTTCTCTGCTTTTTGCTCCACCTATGCATTTGCCATGCGAAGACAGGCAACAGAGTTCTTTAGCGGAGCTGCAAAGCGAGAGTTTGTCACTTGTATCTGAGAGAGAAACACTCTCACTGGGGCTGAGTTCCTGTAGATTTCCTCTGTCAGCTGCTTTTAAATTCTCATACGAGTCAGTATTGTGCTGCTGCGTAGCATTGCCTTGTCCTTCATCAAAGATTTGTCTAATTTTAGTGACACTGGGCCACTTGTCAGAGTGCAGAGGAATAAATTCAGTGTGACGTGTAGAGAGATAGCTTTTGTGAGATTTACAGGGTGAGGGAACCCCTCTACTAACAACATCATCTTCCTCATCTGTAGTCAAAGTATTTCTGGGATCAGAGGGACATGCATTGATCTGTGAATAATCTCTCTTACCAGAATTGTTGTCGGTGGATAAACGTGAAAAAATCCCCTTCTCACATTTCTTCTCCAAGTCCGAGCCTGACACCGAGTCAGTGTCTGAGTGAAACTTTTGCACTTTATTGTCTGTCAATGTCTCAGCAGTAGTGGTATCACTAACGTGGAAATATTCACCACTGCTGTCCTCGTGAAAAGATTTACGAGAAGCAGACCCGTCTCGCCTGGAACAACTTTCCCGGGGAAGAGTGCTTCTCCCCCGCGTCACAGCTCCACAGTCCCCCGGTGAGGCTCTGTGCGTCTCTGCAGAGCTGCTGCTGCTGCTAAACTTCTCAGTGAGCTGTCGGATGGATGGAGAAATAGAGGAGTGAGGAGTGGAGGAGCCTCTCTTTGGGTCTGCGGTCAGGAGGCCGGCAGTGGTGGTGGCAGAGATTTTGGAAACTTTTCTTGACACACTGACATTACGCGTCGCCAAGGGCTGTTCTGCTTTGCTGGGCTCCGGGGGAAGGGCGACACCAGCTGCCTCCAAATCGTCTGATTTGTGTTGTTGGTCTTCACTCCTGTTGGTGCTCCAGGAACCCAACTTTTTGAAAGAGACGCTGCGATAAACAGCGGCACTTTTCCTCTCTCTTTCTGCCATTGTTCATGTCGTTCTTTGTTAGAGTTCACACAAGCATTTTCCCTCCACGGATATTACAGCTCTAGGCACCTTGTTGAGTTGTGGTCCATTTTCCCACACCTAGCATGCAACAATCACTATTTAAAACGTAAACGTAGATAGTGTTGGCAACGCTTCAAACTGCACTGTAACGATGTTAATCAAACGATAAATTTTTCAGTGAGTAGCCTAGAGTGCTGCTCTGTTATCAACACTTACATGTTGTCGATTCCCGAAACCGCATCCGTGCAAGGAGGAAAAGCGCTACAACATTTGTTGGCCAAAACTTTCCCAACCTGTTCACAAACACAACGTTTCCATTGTTAATCCCTTACTATGTCTGAGCCCTTCGCCAGGTTAGCACGCCTGCACGGGCCTGACGCATCATCCACTGTTAATTCCCCAAAGCTGTTTGTGGATTCCTTATTTTGGCATGATTTGGTTTTCCGTGTGTTCTGTTGTTTTTTGCATGTTAATGCCTGAGATAGGGCAGAGGGGGTGGGCGGGACTAGGGGTATAGGGGCTGTCATAGCCCCCTCGGGGATTGAGAGGAAAAGCTTTTTTTCTCTTTTTGATAGGAGAAGGCAGACACTGTGGACAAACTAGATGTAATTATAGCCCTTTCCCTTGCGAACAAGACAGAAGCACTGTCAGGAGTTTTAGACAGAAAACTACATTTTAAGAGTATCATTGTGGACCTGCAGCTGTTTTGTTAATATCCCAAGATCTTAGCTCATCAACACACCTTTGATTGTGAATATAAAATCACTATTACTGTCTGTTGAAGTAAAGGTTCTTAGAGAAAGCCAGAGTATTATGTAAAATGCAAGCTATATTAGTTCTGCAGCTAAAAATCCATTCATGATGTTGTTGGTGAATAAGAGTGTCAGCATTGGAGGGGGGTAGAAAAACAAAGAAAAAGTTTGCAGTCATGCACAATAAAGCCTCTGTGGTGCTTCCCATGTGGCTGTCTGGTTAACAGGTCCTTTTGTTCCAGAGAGGAATTCTGTGTTACATTCCCTCATAGGAGTAGAGCTTACTGCAGCGCCCTCCACAGGCTGACCTGGGACCTGTCAGGTCACTGGGGTAGATCATCTCTAAACACTTTAACCAATTAATCGTGTTAAACTGCATGCATCATATTACTTTCCACTGCATATTCACCAATTGATGTTGTATTTGTTCAGCTCTCATTCAGATTTTGGGATATGCTTTTTTTCTTAATATTTTCTAAGGAAATCTGTAACTGTCATGTTGCAAGGTGAAATTGTGTTAAACTGTAAAATTTGAAATTTGACTTGTGTCAGGAAAGCTTCAGGTTTCAGTCCAGGAAGAATTGAGAAGTAAGAAGAGCAACCAAAACAATTATCTTTTAATATCAACCTATTAGATGTATTATGTACAAAGTTAATGATTGTACTTTCTGGTGAAATAGAGCTTTACAGAGGAGTGTCACAGTTCATGTTGAGTGTGAAAAGGACAATATAAAAAAACACTTTTATCTGGAGGAAGTAGTACAAGGCATTTGTGTTATGCTGTGTGACTTTTTTTAATTCCATTATGACAACATCCATTTACACAAGCAACTCAATGGGATGCATGGTAGTAAGAAAAATAATAGACATAAAAACACAATTTCTACTTGTTCCTCAACATAATTATATCTATTTAACAAAAATAAAATCTATTCCTGATACTGTGGTACGGTATTACGAACACAAAAATAACTATTCTAAATAATACTGTCTGACACAAATATTTTGGCACAGTGCAAAGACGTCATAAAAGACAAAGACACACACATATTTCAGACTGATGCAGAAAAAACATTAGACTTCGAAAATATTCATCCAAACAGACACACAAACAACAAGACCTGTGCATTCACTTAATGCTGTAGCCATGAGCGTAACATACAGTATACTATATTACTCAATATGCATTCTGCACACATACACATCATTATGAAGCTCTTATTTAGGTAGATGATCTCATATTTTGGGTCATGGAAATAACATGTTCACATTAAACAATATACACAACATTTCTTCCCCCCATGGGTGCAAAACTTAAACAGTTGCTGCAGTGTTTAAGAAGTAAAGCTGCCAAAATTATATATTTTAAAGTTCATAAGTTGTTGGCACTTTTAGGATTTCTTTAGTAATTTCATTCAACTTCAAAATCAGATTGTCAAATCAGAGAGAGTGAGATGAGCTTCTGATCTCAGGTCTGAGAGAGTTTGATGCAAGATTTGGGTTACAAATACTCCTGCAAAAGTAATCAGAAAAACAAGTGCAAGATAAAAAAAGAAACTTAACTTAAATTAAATTTATGTTCATTTCATGAACGCTCACATCTCATTAACTTGGTATAACTCCAACTGTCAAATCTGTACAAACTATTTACATGCACTGTAGAGAACCTCTTTAAGAGCAAAGTTCCTTTTGTTAAATGTCGCTTTTCCTTTTATACCACCAAACGTTTAACTGCAGAGGCAATTTCTTGGAAAATAAATACGAATTTCATGGGAAGGTTTCACACACTAACAGGAAGTTGAAATCTGCAGGGTTGAGCCCACATTTAGACCCTGCCCTTAAAGTAGCATCTAATGCATCTGATAACAACTCCTAAATGTTTTAACATTAGCACAACTCACTGGATCATTGTAAACACACATGGAGAACACTGTAGACTGATGTCCTGTTGTACTGTGGTATGAGCTGGATAATAAAGTGTTGTTGGCATCAGTTTATCTCTGGATGTACTGTAGTGACTAAGAATGTATCCTTACTGGAAAACATGTTAATGACCTTACCATTTATAGAAAGAACAGAGCATTTAACTGCAGTGTGATTACAGCACTGTGGTTCAAACAACATCCAGTGGTGAAAAGAGGAAAAAACAAGTCCTTTAGGGGAAGCACAGGAGAAACCTTCATTAGAAAGTCTAATTCGCTATATTAAAAGGAACATTTCCTCACACAAGTGCTTCATGCAATTCTACCATGCAGTCATATATAAACATATGCTTTGAGCATTTTACATGGCTTTGTGTCCTTTTTCAAAATCATCTTTTCGGGCCTGCTCAAGTGGAAGACACCCCACGTCTTTTCACGTAAGAGCAATATTATTAGATCTATATATTTTATACTGCAGCTCACAGTTTGTAACAAAATAGTACTTACAAAACACAATAAAGAAAGAGAGTAAACATTTCACAGATAATGAAAATGCAGACTGTGACTGCGTGTTCTGCTGACAGCACTTCTCTGCTACAATATTCATTAACTTAGTTGTGCCCCAAATGCCAAATTTCCTCATTGAAATACACTGTGGTGGTCAATGCAAACTCAAGGTTTTATAGGTAAGAGAATATGGATTTTTAATTTCAGGTCTGGTAATTTCTCTTTTCTCAGTTTGTTTCTTTCTCATACAACAAGATTTCAACCTTCATTTCAAAAGTCTTATTGAAATACCAGTGCATTTTAATATTTTCGACCCTCTGAGGATGGTATGATTCTTTGTTGCAGTGAGTTGTTGTTAAAATCACATAAGGTCTTGCTTCAGAACATGCACAGGGAAACCCAGCAACCACTACATGTACCACTTTACATCCTCACAGGATCCACCACAGGTGAATAGCAGGAAGGCTTTATCGCACTCTCACACGCTGGTGCCCTTGTCTCTGAGGGTGGTGACTTTGCGCATAAACCTTCTGGTGCTCTGGCGATAGCGTGGCTGAGTGAAGTAAAACAGAATAGGGTCCAGAAAGCTGTTTATGCTGGCAAACGGCCGGGTGCTTTTATAGATGATGGAGAACAAGTTTCTAGTGTTGCAGGGCGCCGCGGGCAGGGTACGCACCACCAGGTACATGGTCTTTGTGAGGTGAAACGGCAGGAAGCTGATGCAGAACACTGTTGCCACAATGATGATCAGCTTCACCGCCTTGTCCCTCTTCTCCCCGGTCGCCCTGGAAACCCCTTGGTAGGACACCGGGCGGCAGAGGACCTGGGCCATGCGAAAGTAGCACACCATCACACCCATGAAGGGCAACATGAAGCCGAGGCAGGTCAGAGCCATGCCGTACGGATAGTAGGCCAGCGAGTTCTTTGGCGTGCTCAGATCATAACACACCGTGCGGTTCCTCTGGATCCCCGTGGCGGCAAAGTGAAACGTCGGAGCGCACAGGACGGCGACCACCAGCCAGACTCCTCCACAGATACACCACGCCAGCCTGCGACCGCCCTGCTTTTGCCACATCGCCATTGGATGGCAGATGCCCACATAGCGCTGCACACTGATGCAGGTGAGGAAGAGGATGCTGCCATGCAAATTACTAGAAAAGGTATAAAGGGGAAAAACAGTTAGGTTAAATCTTTTTAAAAGTCACCTGTTATACAAAATCCACTTTTTCATGTATTTTATACATAAACATGTGTCCCCTCAGACATTCTGAAAGTTTCAGGAAAAAAGATTGGCTCACTTTTTGTCCTGATCCATTTATATAAAAACCTCTCTGAGAAGGAGCTGATCAGATTTTGGCCACTTTATGATGTCATTACAATTTTTTGGCTTGTGTAACCATTAGCCAATCACCAACCAAGGTACCCCCCTCCTCCTAGAGCAACATTGTGTTCTTTTTAACCAAATATCTCTCAGAGGGGCGTGGGGAGTGGCTCCTTATTTTCATCTAAAGCAGGGGTAGCCAACACGGTGCCCGCGGGCACTTAGCCGCCCGCAGGGGCAACGTGAGTCGCCCGCGGGCACTTAGCCGCCCGCAGGGGCAACGTGAGTCGCCCGCGGGACATGTTCTAAAAATAGCTCGCCAAGCAAGTCCATGTATAAAATCCACAAAACTAAAAATTAATATCGACCAATCACGTTCTTGCTTGATTTGCGGGTCCAGAGTTGCAGTCGGGAAGAAAAGCAATGTGGCACCTCCCTGCTGCTTTTCCTTCTGGCAGAATCTACACAACACATCAGCCCCATTGAACAGCCTAGTCGTGCCAGCCTACACAGATTCTGCCAGAAGGAAAAGCAGCAGGGAGGTGCCACATTGCTTTTCTTCNACCACGCCAAAACAGTGTGATGTTTGTAAGTTTATTAAATCAAATCAAAATCAAGTTTTATTTATATAGCACATTTATAAACATTTTTTGGTCGAGCCAAAGTGCTGTACATATAATACAAATAGCCTACAGTAAAGACACTTTACAGCAAATACAACAGCACAGATTGTTCAGAATATCAGTATGACAATACAATACCCTCTATCCTTAGACCCTCACATCGTACAAGGGAAAAACCTCCGGAGAAAACCCACAGTTTAAAGGGAAAAAATGGGAGAAACCTCAGGGAGAGCAACAGAGGAGGGATCCCTCTCCCAGGACGGACAGACAAGATAATACATTTTATAGTTTTGATATTAAATCAAAATCATTCCTTAGTGTATCAAAGTCGTAGGCCTGCTACATCCACCGGATGTTATTGAAATAGACACTGAAGGACTAAATCAGATTCTGCTTCTAAAATAACTCTGTATCTGTAATGGTTTTGAGCCTTGATAAGAGCTTGCCTGCAGGTGCTGACTTCAGGGTCGTTGCAATCCTTGTGTTTTTCTCCTGTTCTTCTAAATCATAGAAGCAGAACCACAGTGCCTTCAGGCAAGGCACTTACCCAAGGCAAGCTGCGCAGCGGGGAGCCTCAGGGTAGCAAGGTGTTCCCTGCGCTCAGACTTGGTGTGAATACTTGTGACAGCATCTATGTGAACTGTGCAGAAGACATAGTGTGCAAAACCATCACAATACAAACTGAGCCCCAAGTCTTAAACCGCAAAAATAAGGCAGTACAAATCCTGGGAAACTTTCACTGTTCCCATGGATTTGGTGTGGAATTTTTCAGCTTGAGAAAACACTTTACTTGTGGACATCATATAAAACATTTAAGTAGTATATTGTTGGCAGAAGTTCATATAAACAGTTCTTAACTTTTATATTTGTCAGACTTTTTGTATTACGTTGAATTTGAGTATCATACATGCTTTATATCATATAATTGGTACTAGAATAACAGGCCTCAAGTTTTGCATTTGCCCTTGTTCCTAGTCATGGTCTCTGTGACGGATCTTCCAACCTTCATAAATAGATGTATTTATTGAATACAGCACAACTATGTATGATTGTTATCAGAGCAAGCAGTGTGTCTGCAGAGCAACCTTCCGTCTTGAGATCTGTAGCAACTTTTTGAGACTATCCAGGAAAGTGTTTCACGACAGTTGGCTGACATCAATATATTAATGCAACTGAAGATTACGTTTATACTGAGAACATACAGAGAAAGGACATCCTGTTATGGGACACTATAAAGCAGGCTGGGGAGGTGACAAATATATAGCTCTCAGCAAAATGCTCCCATTCGCTCTTTCAGATGAGACTTTCTCGATCACTTTAGTCAATTGTGTCGGAAATGGGTGAAAAATAGTCAACACAGTTCCCAAAGGCAAAGGTAAGGTCTCAAATGCTGTGATTTGTTAAACCAGCAATCTAAAAACATGTAAACACGCAGTTAACTATCACAGCAACACAGGAAATAACTCATAAGTCGAAATTGCTCTATTTTCCCTTTAACGCTTGAAAAGTGATTTGTTTCCTGTCATTTTCTTTCATATGGATATTACATATGAGTATTTGTTTCAGTTCTACAAGCATATATATTTGCTTTCCTTAAATTATAACATACATCATCTTTACTTCTGAAGACACCAGTGGAAAAATAGCGATGTGATATATTTGCAACAAGATCATATGACAAGTTTATGACACAAGCTTCTCTCTATGTTTCTAGCAGGATATATAATTAAACCTAACTCCAGTAAGAACCTGTCACATGTCACAGAAGTAATAACCGGGAATCTTTCGGATGGGCTGTCAGACTTGGCACACTCACAGGAGACTTTGGCATGCTCACTGTGATTTTAGAAAACATTCCTTTCTGCTGGCACACATCTGTGTTTGGTTTGTCCTTTTGGGAACAGAATAATGAAACGCTGGTCAAAGACATCAGGCTGGACAGAGAGGGGATATAGGGGAAGAGGGATCCAAACTTGTTTACAGGACAAAGTTAAGTGCACAGTATTATCTTCCAGAGTAAATAGTCACAAGCTCTCAGCCAGCCATCCAAAGCATGCCAGCCAAATGTCTCCGTAAAATGTGTAATTTAATGAAAATGGACCAACATAAATCTGACTTCTCTGGTCTGAGTGGGATTCAGAGGATTACTCTTATAGTCCGTCTTAATTGTGATCCATAAGGACAAGAGCTACATTTGAAAAGGATACTGTATAATTCCCAGAGATGTAGAGATGCATTAGGAGAATCAGTCAGTGAAGACATTTTCTTTTTCTCCTGTCTTCATACTTTAGTGACTGCGCTCTAAGCAGAGCTGCATTCCCATCTGCGCCACAGACCCATGACAACAGGGCACAGGGTAACTACTGTTTGCCACTCTGTTAGGGTTTAGGAAGGGGTTATGCCTGACTACAGGTGTGTGTCAAGCTGTTAAGGCTACTTGCAGCAGGTTGTATTTGAAAAAAACATGTTTTTCTATCACCATTCAAAGGAACCTATAGCAAGTCCCATTCAAGAGCCACGGAATGACTAGAGTAAAGGGCAAGCTTTTTTATGCAGACCTTTGAACACTTCTTCATTTGTTCAGCAATTCATATACATCTGTTGTTGTGCTCATTGATGGCACACATCATTTCATATTTAGAGATTAGTTTAAGGTATTAATAGTAGGGTCAGTGTCCACAGTGCAGAGTGAGGGGAGAGTGTCAGTGACGGTAGCATTACTTACCCCCTGTGGGTGTGTACCGCTAACTGATATGTGATTTGAAGTCTGTTTTTAAAGCTTGCTTCACACAGGGGAATTAGCTCAAATGGTAGAGCGCTCGCTTAGCATGCGAGAAGTAGCGGGATCGATGCCCGCATTCTCCAATGAGATTTTTGACTCTACGTGTTTCAAGAGTAAAAGGATTTCTACAGATTATAAAATGCATTGTAAATTCAGAGTGTGTTGATTTAGCCAGGCAGTGTTGGTAAACTTTAATCTGCTCATTGTTTCATTTACACATGAGAGCATTTACAGCTTCTCAGACATGTATACATGCTTAGTAGTAGAGCTCCACTTACAGAACTCCTCATTATTTATATCAATATATATGGAATTGATGTTTAATGATAAGTAGGAGACAAAGTGAGGTGATGCAAATGTAGAGGTTGCTGAAAATCTAGTCTTAGAAGCTCCCTGTGGGTTTAGGATGCTTGGCATGTCCTCCGTTCGAGTTCACTACTTCCTCATTTCTGATCTACTGTTTACGGTCTATTAGAGACATCAAATATAACCCTGATTATCCAGCTAAAATGTTATTTTGTTTTCTTCTTTCATTCATTAATAATGGGCAACAACAAAGAGGCTGTTTTTACGAAGCTTTGGATCCAATTGAGATTTCGGTATTTCTCATGCAGCTGTAGTTATCTATATACAATCTCTATTATGCTGTTATTGCTCTCAACACATGTTTTTGAAGTAGCTGGGATGCTAGCTAGCTATGTAGATAGATGACACCTTGAATCTTAATCCAACAAACAAATTGTGGATTGCTTCCCTCACCGGGGAAAACAGCTATTTATGGGAGCACCCCAGACCAATATAAACTCCTGAACAAATCTGACCCGTGGGGGCGATCAGAAGTCTGGAACCAGGCTAACAGAATTACCTCTTTGCCGATTGCATATTAATTCAGCAGGGCGGATATTAACAAAACAAAATGACCCCTCATCACCATTACCAGAAACCAGCTAACCTGAACACAGTCAGGCGGAAAGAAGTGACACAAAAGGACCATTTAGTCAGATGATTACGCTATAAGGAAGCTAATGCAGGCTGTAGTGCTCTATGCCCTACCGTCCTGTCTCTGACTTGTTTCAGCAGAGCTGCATTCACTTCCCCTCTGCGTCTCACTAACCAGCCTGAACTGCCGTCTGTCAGTCTTTACACGTCTGATGAAATCATAATTCCAAATTCTTAAAGCGACGAGCATCAACACGTTTGTCTACAAGTCACGACAAATGATTTCCGGCAGAGTGCTCGGTATCATCATCTGAAGCCTTGTGTATGATCCGTGTCGCTATGGAAGGCACTCCTGTCCTTCTGTCCTTCTGTCCTTTTACAATTAACTGTGTTTTGGTTTGGTTCTGCCAGATAGGGATTTACTACTCGATTAATGTGCACAGCCTGCCGTCTAGTCATGTTACAAAGTCCATATTTGTACTTAAAACTTCTGCACTTCTACTGTGGAAATCATACCGTCAGGAGAAACACATCATTTCTCAGGAAAATCCAAATGTTTGTGCTGCTTGGTTTGTTACAGATAGTCTGTGCTCTCTCTTGTTTATTACCACCCTTGATTTATTTTATTTGGGTCTCACGCAACAACCAGTTGTTTTATAGTACTTGTGTGTGTTTGCGTGTGTGTGTCTGTTGAACACCAGCCTTTCCCATCATCCATGTGTGTATTTCTGGTGCAGTTGAGTGGTCTAAATGTCTCCTGTGCATTGGCCACAGTGCCTGGGGATAGATGTTGTATTAGCCTGCAGCATATTAGTTTAGATAATTTGCCTAGTGTTTTTCCCCCCTACAAATTAAGACATGGGGTTGTGACATCTACAGCATGCAAATTTGTGTGTTCGTCCATGACAGCTGCATCTATCTCTGATGAATAAAATGATAATTGTTGTTGTTTACCTTGGTAAAGAGGAAGTTTATGTGCTGACGTGTGCATGCATACATAGCTCTCTGTGTGTGTGTGTGTGTGTGTGTGTGTGTGTGTGTGTGTGTGTGTGTGTGTGTGTGTGTGTGTGTGTGTGTGTGTGTGTGTGTGTGTGTGTGTGTGTGTGTCACATATTTCTTCCGTGTCTTTCTGATCTCAGTTTTTAAATTCATTACACTAACTAAAAGCAAGCATGAATTATAACAAAATAATGTCAAATTGACTTCATGTATAATGATTACTTTAAGTTCTCAAATAGTAAAATTAATTATTGGTTTTAAATCTCAACTGTGAGCCATAACTGTACACTAGCAGACTTACATATTTCCATTTATTATCTTTAGATGTTGTGCCGTTCACTAGAGCTGCAACTAATGATTATTAGTTATATGTTTTGATCATAATGTTTGATCATTAAAGTGTTCTCAAAGCTGGTAAAACTGCACTCATTTTAATGATTTTGTATGCTGCAGCAGGGTAGCTTGTGAATTTACTCCAGGTGTAACTGAAACCTTATCTAAGTGTTGATTATATTTCACATCATTAATCAGAAACTGTAAATTAACTAAACATATTCAATACATGTAGTGGAGTAAAAGTACACAATTTACTTCTGAATTGTATTGGAGTAGAAGTACAAAGTAGCATAAAATGGAAATACTCAAGTAAAGTACAAGTATCTCAAAATTGTACTTAAGTACAGTACTTGAGTAAATGTACTTACTTAGTTACTTCCCACCTCTGCAAAACATAATCTTGCGACACACAAGTATATAAAAATGTTCTTTGGCCCTACTCTTAGTTCCTAACTGTGTCAGCGTGTTGTTTCCTGCTGGGAATTGAGCCTGGATTAATCAGAGCTTGACACAATTTCAGTTGACTCATGTTAAAAGTCCTGATGATACCAAATCCACATACCAAATAATCATTAAAACGTTATACTTGATTATTACTACCATGCTTAGGTTATGTGAGGTTGTGAATCTTCAATTTGTCCTGAGTTGCTGTCACATTCTTGCTGTGGTGCTTTAAATATAATCTTACGTCACCTTAAACTTGCCTGAGGGCAGAGAGTTTTCAGCAGTGTGCAGAGTGTGGGGGAGGGGGGGTGTCAGTGTCAGTGATGGTAACGGTAACATTACCCCATGGGCGGGCCTGTGGGTGTGTACCGCTAACTGATATGTGATTTGCATTCTGTTTTTAAAGCCTGCTTCACACAGGGGAATTAGCTCAAATGGTAGAGCGCTCGCTTAGCATGCGAGAAGTAGCGGGATCGATGCCCGCATTCTCCAAGGAGATTTTTGACTGTACATGTTTCAAGAGTAAAAGGATTTCTACAGATTATAAAATGCATTGTAAATTCCGAGTGTGTTGTCTTTGCCCATTATATAAAATTATAGCTGTTGCCAAGTTGGTCAACTTTAATCTGCTCATTGTTTCATTTACACATGAGAGCATTTACAGCTTCTACCTCAGGTGTACACGTATACATGCTTAGTAGTAGAGCTCCACTTACAGAACTCCTCACTATTTATATTGATATATACATCGAATGTATGTTTAATGATAAATATGGTATCATTAAAAGCTCAACATCAGATGGGATTTTCATCTCAAGGTAGTTTAACTGTAACAGCTTTCAGAATTATTGTTACAGAAGCAGAAAACAGGTATTTTTTCCACATAACAAGTTTAAGGAGAAGAGTTACGGACAAGTTCTCAGGAAAAATACCTGCCAAGAATAATACGACTTTATGGGCAGTGAGTCGTAGAGATAACTCAGATGACTGCGTCACACCCATAATGACAGTCAAATGAATTCCTGCGAAAGAGTGGGTTAGCAATGTCTTAATTACTCTTAGTGTCCTGATGCAGTCGACATGTGGCTCAAAATGACTTCATTACATAACTTTCATTTTTATTTCATGGGAATCTCTAAAAGCAGCAACCTGTTCACCAAAAACCTTTGTGTCATTTATTATTGGTCAATCTTTGATTTATTTTTAGAATAGCACATAAAAAACCCCACTAAATTAACTTTGTGAAATGAGTGGTTGGGATTTCCAAATGAATCTTTTCCCTGTGGGTTTGTCTGTCCTTTTAATGTGTTTATCTATTATGCCGCTATTAAATTGATGTAAATACCCATTAGGAAATGGATACGGCCTGGAGGGAAGCTGGAAGCACACACACACACACACACACACACACACACACACACACACACACACACACACACACACACACACACACACACACACACACACACACACACACACACACACACACACACACACAGTGCAGATAACACCTGAGGCACACCTGGGGTTGCTGTTTGCTCTCGAGAGTGGTTGAAAATTGATTACCTGACCACATCAAACACATACTCAGTCATGAAAGCTGCACACAAACAACACATTGCTGTTATTAAGTGTCAAAGGAGAATTCTGGGGTGTATCTGGTTTGTTTGAGTGAACATTTTCTTTTAACCCCATAAGGGATCATCTGTTAGGCTTATCAACTGCATCCATTTAAATCATTTTGGGATAGACAGTATTTTAAGCTAAGTTTTAAATTACATTGCACTGCATTGTGTTGCTTTTATAAAACATATTAAACTGATAAGCAAGGTGGACATTTGGGGATTATAAAGTTGACCAACTGTCACTGGAAAAGTTGTATTGGATTAATTTAACAATGTGACCCCTCGATTCCTTATTACTGCAGATTTAATGTAAACTACCCAGCTAGCTTAAGTCATTTCAAGTATACTGACAAAACACTTTCAATTATAAAGCAGATTTACTCTGAGAGTGACAGTTTGCCAACTTTATAATCCCCGAAAGTCAACAAGTGCTCCGCTCCCAGCTGTGTGCGTCCTTTTTTAGCGTCCCTGCTGCCATAGCTTTGAGCTTCGTGCAGCGTTTTGTTTATGCAGCGCTTTTAGTAAACTCCCTGGATTTCTTCTGCAAGTTAGTGAATGTTTTCTAAATGCTGTGCATGTGTTGTCAAGTTGTTGTAGGTGTTTCTCTATTTGCATGTTGGTTTTGACACATTTCCGATTTTTTTTATTTGCATCGTTTTTTAAACTGCATCACATTTCCACTAATGGAAGTGTTTTGGGCCGCTGTAGCACGTTTGCATGGTTTTACATTTCTGCTTACCGCTTCTCCCTAATTAATATCTTCCTTCAGTGATCTATGATAGATGTCCTGATGATTAGAGTTGTGTTTCATTCGGCAGATCCCAGCACTTATTCCTTGCTTTGATGTGTTGATCAATCTTCTGCTTGCTAGGGCTTGTAGGATCCACATTGCGTGTTGTCTTTCTTGTATTGTCGGTAACTTACAGGTATTACTAAGCGGAGCAGACCTGCCAGTGACCTTTTCTTTGGCACAGTAAATAATACTGAGAACCACATAGTGACACCACCTCACTAACAGGAGGAGAAGCTAGAGTGTGGATTACCGTTTCAATATCAAAGTCAGACAAAGAAGTGTTCACCTCTCCTCATCCCTGGAGGTACAGTCAGGCATAATTACTCAAATTATTATATTTTTGACCGAGTTTGATTGATGGAGTTAATCTGAAGTGCTTTGTTTTCAGAAAGCTTAAAGATTGTATTGACTTTAATGACGTTGCCGGTCTTTAAGATAGCAAGACAATTTGTCCTCAAGGCCTTTCTTTAGACAGGCTAGCAAACAAATCAAAAACTCTGAATTCAGAAATGAGTCATCAGAAGCGCAGTGCACTTTCCAAACCTTTTGATTCTTCTTTGCCTGCTCCAAGTGTTTAATGTTCTGCTCCCTCTCACTCCTCCTCTCCTTCAATCACTCTACCTGGGATTATAAAATAATGCGTCACTGACTGTTCATGCGCCCACACAGAGAGTTCACTAAAAACACAGACTTACAGACTGACGTTTTTGGGGAAAAAGACAAAGACATTTACGTTTACGTTTTGATGTGACGTACTGTGAGTCGCAGTCTAACAGGTCTATAGAATAGGAAGTGGTTTAAGCCAATCACTGATTCGCCCACATGCTGCCAAGAAGTAAACTGATGTGATTAATATTGGTTGGGGGCAGTAACTCACATTGTTTATTAATCCGGCAGCGTGTTCAGACAGTGTGTGTTGTGAGTGGGAGAGCAGACAGTCTGCAGTGGTTTTCATTTCAAAACATCTAGCTGTCCAGCTTCCACTTGTTATAAAATGATAGAAGGGTTACATTACCATAATATAATGAGCTGGCTGGCTGGGACATTTTTCTTTTTTTGGTGTGGTTTTTCTATTGATTTAGCAAGTGGTTCTACTATAGTGACCACCTTGTTACTACTTGAAATAGTGGAAAGTAATTGAGTACTCAGAAACAGTAAGGAGTAGCCTCACATTACATTTTTGTACTTATTTCTGTGCAAATAAATTACAGGATAACTGCCGTATTAGTTTTCAATATTAAGATTTTACTTTGAAAACATAAATGACCTTTCATACTAATTTAGATTACTTAATGATTTGATTGCTTCTTTATCATTTAAGTACAATAATGATTATAAGACCAGAGTTGATCCAAGAAGATGTTGATGACATAAATCAAACACATATTGATCTATTGTGCCCCCTGGTGGAGAGTTTCTCTTTTTACTAATGCCAATATATATATATATTACTTTTCAATGTAAACACGGCATGTAGAATACGTATATACAGTGTCAACATTTATGGGTTCTATTTAGTTTTTTAACCTTAGTTTAAAGGTTACCTTAAATACCATCTTGCTTCAGATGTGTTCTGATCATTAATTGAAGACCCATAAATGTTTTGAATGTATAAGAAGAGATTTAAATAAATAAGCCAGAAGAGGTTTATTGTCAGGGTTTCAAAGGAATGAGGACAGATGGGGCGGGGGATGTCTGCCAGGTGATGCATTTCATCGCTCACAGTAACAATGTTTATCTGCATTGTTATTGTAAATAAACAAATATAACTCAAATGTATCCTTCAAGTGAAATCAGTCTAAAAAAAACTGGCGTACTATAGTGAGTGCTCTAACTAATTTAGAAAATATGCTACTACTAACTAAAACAACTAACCCACTCCTCATGTCTCTCCTGCAGGATGTGAAGATGCCACATCCTGTCTACTCCTTCCCGACAGAAGCTCTGATCTCCCAAACCTTCCCTACGGATGGGTTCTCCTCCAGCGAATGGCCGACAGAGCCGTATGCAGCGGGCGACTTCCTCCCCAGCCTGAGCAACGTCAGCAGAGCCAGCATCCTCCGCTGCACCTACAAGGAGGACTTCAAACGCATCTTACTCCCCGCCGTGTACTCTTTAGTCTTTGTGCTGGGACTTCCTCTCAATGCTGCTGTCATACTGAAGATATGGAGGACGCGTCCCAATCTGTCCAAAAACAACATCTACATGGTCAACTTGGCCATAGCCGACTTCCTGTATGTGATGTCACTTCCCTTGCTGATCTACAACTACGCCAGTCATGACTACTGGCCATTTGGGGAGTTTGCGTGTAAAATGGTCAGGTTTCAGTTCTACAGGTGAGATACTTTACTTAATAAAGAGTGGCTATCTTTGTATGCAGTTTTGTGTTCATATTTGCTTTCAATTGAAATTAGAAAACTTAAAAATAAGAATGAAGCTTTAAAAGTCCCCTATTATACTGTTTTTCATCAATATATTATAGATCTCAGATATACACAAAACATGTCTCTGAAGTGTTTGGCTCCATACCAAACAGTATACCACCAAACAGATTATTGCAGCATCCCATAATCCCCTCTGTTTCAGCCCTGTTTCAGAACAGCTGATTCTCTGTCTGTTGCTTTAGATCAGGGGTCACCAACCTTTTTCAGGGTGAGGGCTACTTTAAAAGAATAAAACAAGTCGGGGGCTACTTTTACTCCTCTTTTTGTTTTTTGCAGTGTATATATTTAGCACATTTTAACGTTAATATGCTTACCTTTAACCTTTGTGTGCTGTTTGGGTCTGTGGGACCCGTTTTCAGTGTTTACTAAAAGAACATGTTTGCAATCTAATTTCTTTAACCTGCTTTATTTGGGGGTGGACAGGCCTCAGCTCCTCTAGGGGGGTCCGGGGGCGTGCTCACCCGGGAAGATGTTTTTTAAAATGTTGAAGTGAAATGCTGGTGCACTCTGGTGTATCCATAAATTCTGGTGAATTTCTGGATACAGCTTTCAACGCTCATATGAAAGGGAGCTGTATACTTTTCAATAATCCAATCATCTTTAGAATATGATCACAACCAATAACAAATCATTTAAACTGGTTTATTCTTATCTTATGTTACCTAGTTAGCATTCTTTCTTTCTATTTATGCATATTTTACTAATCACTCCCTTTTTAAACTGTTTTTTGTTTTTTTTACTGTCCTATAGTACACATTGGAATGATTTCTTAATTTATCTATATTAAATAGATAAAGGTAGATAAAGGTGTGCTCTCTCGCTCGCTCGCTCGCTCGCTCTCTCTCTCTCTCTCTCCCTCTGTCTCGGTCGCTCACAGAGGCTGTGTGCTCCTCCGTGGCGATGACGGCTTGCGTTAAAAAATAAT